>NC_091473.1:171327560-171627560 GCF_036971445.1 Narcine bancroftii | reverse complement strand
TGAATTTGACATTATAGTTCTGCGGTGAAGTAAACTATCAAAGTTTCGAATTATAAAAGTCATATGACATCTAAAATTAAATCTTCAGAGGTGTGAGGAAATGTGACTTTTGAAAGGGGAGAGTTAATGAAATGGCAGCCGAAAAAGACCAGAACATATGGGTGAACAGAAAGTGCAAAAGGTTCAAATACATAATACTGAATCATTTCAGGCACAGGCAAGTTGCAAAGGGGTTTAATAGCCTTCCCAGTGTTTAAAAAAATAACAGAAGAAGAAGGTACATTTTCCAAAAGGCTGTAATTAGGCCGGTTGGACTAGGATAAAGATTCGGCAACTAATTCAATTTATCAATTTCAATTGTTTCAAAGAGAGGCCAGATTGACAAACAAATTAGGGGCTGGTTGTCAAAAGTTCTCTGAGAGGTGCCTTACAGGTTCATGAGAAAGTCCTTCTACTGCACAAGGCCTCACTTATCAAGAGTTAAAGTTGGTGGATCTATTTGCTGCTATCCAAGTGTGTATATGAGTTCGGTGAACATGGGTGGAATAAAACATTCCACAATCAGTGTAGTGTGGATCCAACGATGGTCACACAAGGCTTGACACAGTCAATTTAATTCCCATAGAAAACTAGTTGCCATTTTAAAAGTCTGATAGATCTTTGTAGAATAAAAGAAGCTTCGTTTTGATTGGGAAGATGGTAATAATTCACCACCATTAAAAATATTGCTGAGGGAAGGATTTCAATCATCCACAACAATTTTATTACCTATACTTCATGTATATTATCAAAATTAATATGTTGTTTCTATAATAATTCTTATTCATCTGAGAGCATTTTTAAATTTACATAAAACCAAATCAGGAAAGTGTTTTGCATGTGTGGCAAGTCTAGCATTCCCCCCAAATTCAATATTATGTTCAAAGAATTTTCATTTTGATACTAGAGGAAAACACATAATCAATATTAGCTAATGGAAAAGTCATCGTTCATTATAGTTTTGCTTGATCAAAAACATTTGAGCTTCTGTTTTGGGCCTCACAGGCAAAAGTTTGTGCCCCAAATTTAAAATTATTTGTGTGTTTCTGCCAAAGCTTATTCAATAACCACCATCTCCAAAATATATAACGTGCAAGATCGGATCATAGAAACTTAAAATATTCTTCATGCATTAATTTTGCTAAAATTAATCAACCATAAAAATAAGGATTGGTCAATCAAATTAATTCACCACATTATGGTAAGGAAATGTTAATTTACTGAAAGCAACCTTTAAAACAATTTCCTGAACATAATGATACTGAACATATAATAATCTCTCTCTAAAAATTATGGAATCTTTAAAACCAGTAAAAAAAATCTTTTGGTACTGTGTTAAATAAATCAAGGCAACCAAGCACAAATTCCAGGCTATTTTGCCAAGTATACTTGCAGCATCCTACATCATCCTTAAGGGGGAAAAAAGGATTAAGGCAAATTCACTAAACATTTAACTGTCAAAGAAAACTACTGCATTAATAAAGTTAGTTATGATAAATTCAAATACTCTTTTGCAAAGTAATGCTGGACCTTGTTCTGCTTACCTTAAGTGGTCTGGCAAATTACTGCATTTATTTTTAAATATATTGGCTGTAGCCAAAGACATAAAACAGTAACTCTGCTTGGCAAATACCCATTGTTACATTCATAATACCCAATTATGAAGAGATGCACCCACAGCAGATTAACAAGTTCATTAAAAAAGATGATTAAAATTTTGTCCGTGAAATAAACCATCATTTGACCATTCTTAGCATGCACCAAATTACTGTAACCCTGGATTCAAAATATCTATGCAGAGTTGATTTCAATATTAAAACATGTGTGTAGGAGAGTGTGTGTTTATCGGGATTGGGTTGCGGACTGCGGGGGGGGTGCGGACTGCGGGGGGGGTGCGGACTGCGGGGGGGGTGCGGACTGCGGGGGGGGTGCGGACTGCGGGGGGGGTGCGGACTGCGGGGGGGGTGCGGACTGCGGGGGGGGTGCGGACTGCGGGGGGGGTGCGGACTGCGGGGGGGGTGCGGACTGCGGGGGGGGTGCGGACTGCGGGGGGGGTGCGGACTGCGGGGGGGGTGCGGACTGCGGGGGGGGTGCGGACTGCGGGGGGGGTGCGGACTGCGGGGGGGGTGCGGACTGCGGGGGGGGTGCGGACTGCGGGGGGGGTGCGGACTGCGGGGGGGGTGCGGACTGCGGGGGGGGTGCGGACTGCGGGGGGGGTGCGGACTGCGGGGGGGGTGCGGACTGCGGGGGGGGTGCGGACTGCGGGGGGGGTGCGGACTGCGGGGGGGGTGCGGACTGCGGGGGGGGTGCGGACTGCGGGGGGGGTGCGGACTGCGGGGGGGGTGCGGACTGCGGGGGGGGTGCGGACTGCGGGGGGGGTGCGGACTGCGGGGGGGGTGCGGACTGCGGGGGGGGTGCGGACTGCGGGGGGGGTGCGGACTGCGGGGGGGGTGCGGACTGCGGGGGGGGTGCGGACTGCGGGGGGGGTGCGGACTGCGGGGGGGGTGCGGACTGCGGGGGGGGTGCGGACTGCGGGGGGGGTGCGGACTGCGGGGGGGGTGCGGACTGCGGGGGGGTGCGGACTGCGGGGGGGTGCGGACTGCGGGGGGGTGCGGACTGCGGGGGGGGTGCGGACTGCGGGGGGGTGCGGACTGCGGGGGGGTGCGGACTGCGGGGGGGTGCGGACTGCGGGGGGGTGCGGACTGCGGGGGGTGCGGACTGCGGGGGGGTGCGGACTGCGGGGGGGTGCGGACTGCGGGGGGGTGCGGACTGCGGGGGGGTGCGGACTGCGGGGGGGTGCGGACTGCGGGGGGGTGCGGACTGCGGGGGGGTGCGGACTGCGGGGGGGTGCGGACTGCGGGGGGGGTGCGGACTGCGGGGGGGTGCGGACTGCGGGGGGGTGCGGACTGCGGGGGGGGTGCGGACTGCGGGGGGGGTGCGGACTGCGGGGGGGGTGCGGACTGCGGGGGGGTGCGGACTGCGGGGGGGTGCGGACTGCGGGGGGGTGCGGACTGCGGGGGGGTGCGGACTGCGGGGGGGTGCGGACTGCGGGGGGGTGCGGACTGCGGGGGGGTGCGGACTGCGGGGGGGTGCGGACTGCGGGGGGGTGCGGACTGCGGGGGGGTGCGGACTGCGGGGGGGTGCGGACTGCGGGGGGGTGCGGACTGCGGGGGGGTGCGGACTGCGGGGGGGTGCGGACTGCGGGGGGGTGCGGACTGCGGGGGGGTGCGGACTGCGGGGGGGTGCGGACTGCGGGGGGGTGCGGACTGCGGGGGGGTGCGGACTGCGGGGGGGTGCGGACTGCGGGGGGGTGCGGACTGCGGGGGGGTGCGGACTGCGGGGGGGTGCGGACTGCGGGGGGGTGCGGACTGCGGGGGGGTGCGGACTGCGGGGGGGTGCGGACTGCGGGGGGGTGCGGACTGCGGGGGGGTGCGGACTGCGGGGGGGTGCGGACTGCGGGGGGGTGCGGACTGCGGGGGGGGTGCGGACTGCGGGGGGGTGCGGACTGCGGGGGGGTGCGGACTGCGGGGGGGTGCGGACTGCGGGGGGGTGCGGACTGCGGGGGGGTGCGGACTGCGGGGGGGTGCGGACTGCGGGGGGGTGCGGACTGCGGGGGGGTGCGGACTGCGGGGGGGTGCGGACTGCGGGGGGGTGCGGACTGCGGGGGGGTGCGGACTGCGGGGGGGTGCGGACTGCGGGGGGGTGCGGACTGCGGGGGGGTGCGGACTGCGGGGGGGTGCGGACTGCGGGGGGTGCGGACTGCGGGGGGGTGCGGACTGCGGGGGGGTGCGGACTGCGGGGGGGTGCGGACTGCGGGGGGGTGCGGACTGCGGGGGGGTGCGGACTGCGGGGGGGTGCGGACTGCGGGGGGGTGCGGACTGCGGGGGGGTGCGGACTGCGGGGGGGTGCGGACTGCGGGGGGGTGCGGACTGCGGGGGGGTGCGGACTGCGGGGGGGTGCGGACTGCGGGGGGGTGCGGACTGCGGGGGGGTGCGGACTGCGGGGGGGTGCGGACTGCGGGGGGGTGCGGACTGCGGGGGGGTGCGGACTGCGGGGGGGTGCGGACTGCGGGGGGGTGCGGACTGCGGGGGGGTGCGGACTGCGGGGGGGTGCGGACTGCGGGGGGGTGCGGACTGCGGGGGGGTGCGGACTGCGGGGGGGTGCGGACTGCGGGGGGGTGCGGACTGCGGGGGGGTGCGGACTGCGGGGGGGTGCGGACTGCGGGGGGGTGCGGACTGCGGGGGGGTGCGGACTGCGGGGGGGTGCGGACTGCGGGGGGGGTGCGGACTGCGGGGGGGTGCGGACTGCGGGGGGGTGCGGACTGCGGGGGGGTGCGGACTGCGGGGGGGTGCGGACTGCGGGGGGGTGCGGACTGCGGGGGGGTGCGGACTGCGGGGGGGTGCGGACTGCGGGGGGGTGCGGACTGCGGGGGGGTGCGGACTGCGGGGGGGTGCGGACTGCGGGGGGGTGCGGACTGCGGGGGGGTGCGGACTGCGGGGGGGTGCGGACTGCGGGGGGGTGCGGACTGCGGGGGGGTGCGGACTGCGGGGGGGTGCGGACTGCGGGGGGTGCGGACTGCGGGGGGGGTGCGGACTGCGGGGGTGTGCGGACTGCGGGGGGTGTGCGGACTGCGGGGGGGGGGGGTGCGGACTGCGGGGGGGGTGCGGACTGCAGGGGGGGACTGCGGGGGGGGGGGTGCTTCCCCCCTCCCTCTTGAACCACATCTCTTGCCCCCTGAATGAAGAAATGAAGAATGTCACTGATTCATTTTTTTTAATCCACCCAACCCCCACGACATGACGTTTCCTTGCAGGTGGACAGTGAAATGTCAGAGTGGACACCCTGCTCAACCCGTCAGTTCACTCGGGAGCGGCTGCGAGTGAGTGGGAGGAAGGGCTGTCCCCACCAAACGTCCCGGCAAGTCCACGGTGGACACTCTTAAAGGGGCCAGACACTGGAAGCGATCAGTAGCGGGCACACCGTTTCTCATGGCCGGGGAGGGGGGGGGGGAAGAAGAGGTTCAAACCAACATGACATTTTGAAATGGAGGAAGAACATTCCCATTGGCATCACTGACGCACAAAAAAAACCCGCAAACTTCCGAGAAACTTTCCTCGTGGTCCTCCAAGGTCTCGGAGCAAGTCAAGGCGGTTCGGGGGTCCGAGCCACAACGAGCAAGCCCACCTTCCCTTTCAAACGGGTCGCAGCAAAATCAACCCCTTTTGCAAACTCCAGAAAACCGAGCAGGTGACATTTGTCAGCGGCGAAACGGTTTCTTTTTTGAATAAACTGCAGGATAGAATGAAAGAGCTTTCTGACACTTTTCAGGCCGCTACAACGTGCAAATACGAGAAATAAACCCCGTGCAAAATCGTCAATAGACCCCGCTTCTTTGATTAACAAACAAAAGCGAGAAACCCCTCCTCCCCAAGGGCGCAGATAAAACACTGAAGGAAAAAAATAGTCCAGCAGTTCGACGGGGGAGAAAAAAAGAGGCGGGGGGGGGGGAAAGAAAGTGTGGGGGGGGGGGGTTCCTTACTTGTGAAGCATATGGTCAATCCGTGGCTCCCTGCTTTAAGGATCACTGGTCACAAACAAAACCCGGGAAGCCTGGAGGAGCAGCCCTCCCCTCCCCGCCCGCCGAGCCCAGGGGGCAGGCAGCGCTCGCACAAGGCCACCACTTCCACAATGACAAGCGGCGCCTGTCACCCGCACTGCCCGCAGCCCCCGCGTTCAATAAACCCCCTCCCTCCCTCATCAAAATAAACAACGCTCGGAAGAGCCTGTGTCCTCCCGCCAAACTCGGAACCTCCCCCCCCCCCTCCCCTCTCCCCAACAGTCAAGTCAACAAATAGCAGGAGGGAAAAAGGGGAAGAAACACCGGGGGGGGGGGGGGGGACAAAAACTCCCTTTTACCTGCCGTGGAACCAGTCTTTTGCACGCGTCGCATTCAATCATAAATCGAGTTACGTCGTAAGGTAACCGACAGATGCAGTAGACTGGTACAGCCGCCATGTTAGCTGGCTCCAGCTTGAGGGAGGGAGGGAGAGCGAGCGCCTTCTTCCTGCTCACCAAATTCTCCCGAAGGTTTCCTCTTCCTCTGTGTGTTTCTGCGATGTCGGCCGAGCGTTGACAGTGAAGGAGGAGGGAGGGAGGGAGGGGGAGGGTGGGGAGGGGAAGGGGGGGGGAGAGAGAGAGTTCTGTCCTTTCTTTCTGCCTGCTCCTCCTCCTCCTCTCCCCAGCGCACCCCTCGCTCACACGGCCCCCGCTCCCGAAGGTTGCTCGCATCGTCTCTCGGTTGCGGCCACAATGCGCTCCGCCGCCCGCCCGCCGCCCGCCTGACACTTGGCTACTGTACCGAGCGGACTGTATCCATTCAGTGCATTATTACGTCAGCGGCTCGCGCCGAGCTTTGCTACATATTGGCAGCAGCGCAGCCTGCCCTGGCTACAGTGTAACAGCGGCCTGTTCGTTCAGTAGCGCTGTCACTTCCAAACTTCAAAGCGGCGGGCGGGCGCGGGGTGAAACACCATCTTTTGCCCCAGTTGTGGGAGGCGTTACTGTACAGACACTCAACTCATCCAGCCCCAGGACCTTCTCCGCTCCGCAAAGCTATTGTTTATCATGGATTTACCCGGGGGGAAGACTCGTGCCTTACGCGTTTGAAAAATAGTGCGAGAAGTTCCAATCAGAAGATGCTGTTTAAAGGGGGGGGGGGGGAGGAAATACTTGAGATGGGGAAATATTGAACAAAACATTTAAAAATTAGATGACCCAGGAAATAGTTATAATAAAGTCACGCAATTTAGATACATACGATTAAACGTTCATTTGTAATGCGAGAATTGATGGGGTTTTTTCCTTCGCAGATGACCCTTGCTAAACTTTTTGTTGATCTCTAACACCGGTTCCAAAGCACTCCGCAAGTGTTAACTATGTTCAGGGAACATTTGTCATAAATAATAAATAGTTGCTGACAACTGTTTCCAATTCCACTTTCAGCGAAGCCAAAGCGTCGGGATCTGGTCCAGTCCCTGCCGACCTGGAAGTGTGCAGCTCTTCCCAAATATCTGTCTGGCTGGATTCAAGAACTTTAACATAACCCCCCCCTCCCCCCCCCCCGCCCACACACCTCAATGATTTAATACGAACTGTGTTAGATTTAATTTGTGATCCGCAAGGTACTTTGTAAATCAGATTTGACTCTGGAATTGCACCCCATGAGCAGAGTAAAATTTAAATGTTGTTCAAAGGAAAGCTTCCTAAAGCTGGTGGTATGAATATTCCATTAATTTGGGTCTGGGGTTCTTTTAATACTTCAAAGTCACCATGATTTGTTGTCATTTTATATTTGTAATCAAGTACTTTTACTTGACATGAACGCAGAAAATGTTGGAGTAACTGAAAAAGTGAGACACAGATAGGGAATGTCTCACATAAATATATCAAAAGAAAAAAAAGTTTATGTAAACCAGGCCCCCCCCCAAACTTTTTAGATAATCGACTCCATCATGCCCCCCCCCCCCCCCCACAGACATGTACAAATAAATTAGACGGGCAGTTTACCAAACTCTGCTTTCTATATACTGGACGATAGTGAGGGAAACGGCATACCAAGCACTGTGGGACTGTTGTTCTGTATCCTCTCCCCTCTCTCATGAAATATATGGACACCAGATGGAAAAACTGTATCTTGTCATTGTACAAATTATGAGAAATGTACAGGTACAATATAATTGAAATATAATATTGGAATATTGGACATTACCCCTCCATAAATCTTCGTCCACGAAGCCAAGCCAAAGAAAAGAAAATTGGAATTCAACAAAAACGTGTTCAAACTTACCAAAATAGATGGTCATAGAGCATGAATCATGAATATACAGCATGAAATATAGGGAAATACACAGAGAGGAGAATCTGTTTGCTGCCATTTGGCACAGATGCCATAACTATGACATCATTCAACGCCCAATTTCTCTCCAACACTCCTAGCAAACTGAAAGAAAGAGAGAGAGAAAGTCTGTTAGCCGTCATTTGACATAGGTATAATAATCAATCTATGTTCCAATTTTGGTAACAATTGATCCCATAGTGTCAGAGGAGCTTCATGACCAGATAGTCAGACAAACTGAACTTCCCAGATCCCTATGCTATGCACGCATGCTACATTTTCATCACCACCAGTTTCTAAACCAAACCTAGCATCAATAATAATGAGAAAAACATCATAAATAATATAGGTAATATTAAACACATTAAAAAATAAAATTAATATACCTTTTTATTGAATTGGTTGACATTATTAATTGGAAGGATGTGTTCGATGAGCATCAGCAAGGGAATTGATATTTGGTGGAGACTGGTGAATTTTAGTCATAAGTCACCACGCTCCTCCAGGTTCAGTCTGTTCCTCGGCTTTGCTGTAATCACATTTGCGTGGCTAAAACCAGTTTCAACCATGTATGAGCTCGGGAATGCTCAACCGCAGGCCACTAAGCTTGGGGTATTTAGTAGCAGTATTTACATCGCTCCAATAGTCACAGAGGCTTTTAGCTTCGAGATCCACACACATATCAACGAGTTCATTTTCTAAGTGAGATTCAATGTCTGCATTTTCCATTTGCAAATCAAACGGTGAAACAATCCAGACAGGTACATGCATTTTCTCCAGGTCCTCGAAATGTACTTTAAAGCCTTCCCTTAATTTTTCAAGGTGCTTTATGTAGATCTCCAGATCATAGTCTGAAATGTTTTCATCTTCTTCCAACTGACGTAACTTTGAAAAAAAATTCTTAAAATCTCCTCATGCCATTGAAGATTTAAATAGGCCTATTTTGACTTGGAAACATATTAGGATGGTTCAGGCTTGAATAATTGTAACATCTTTACCTTGAAGACATTTCTGTACTTCACTAAATTTTGAATCTAGATTCTTGCCAAATAGAACAGATGGTTTTCACACTTTTCAACTCGTCATATAGTGATGGGTCCACATCCGTAAGAAACTCTACAGTTGATTCATACAAGTCAACAAGTCCTTGCAAGCTATCACCTCTTGACAACCATCTTAGTTCAGTGTGCAAAAGTAATTGATTCAAAGTTTCATCTTTTTATCCACACATCATTGCAAACAGTCGTGAATTGAGAAGATATACTTTAAATTTATTGACTGGACCTGATACACATTTTTAATGCATCATGCAATTCACCACTCAGTTTCTTGGCTACAAGATGGTGTCTGTGTAGTGCATGGTAAACATTGGGAACATTTTCCTTGAGTAAGGCACAAAATCCTCTATAATGGCCAACCATTGCTGGTGCATTGTTGGTAACCACTGTAGTAATATTCCCAAGGGGAACATAGTGTTTCTTCAAATAATCTCCAAATGTCGAAAAATTGTCTCACCTTTCACATTACCTTCAAGGTCCTTGGCAAACAAAAACTCGTCACCAATGCACTTCTGGGCTGGGACAATAATACTTGACATAGGCCCTGAGAATATCTGAACTGCCGAAAGTTGCTTTATCGAGTTGGATGGGAAACTTGCAACAGTGAAGCTCAGATGCCAAGGTTTTCTCCACATCATTGGTCATCTCGTCAACATGTTGTTGCACTGTATTTGCACTTATCGGCATGCATTTTAGAACAGGTTGAGAGTCTTCATACATTTTCAATCATTTCTTTGATTACAGCTGTTATAATCTCCTCACCAATGGTATATGATTTTCCTTTCTTTGCTGTATTAAAGGAGAAACTGTATGATGCTTTCAGTCCTCCTTCATTATCAGCAGTGCTTTAAAAAATGTCCTTAAATTTGGTCGATTTTGGAGGAGTCACGTGATGGAGTAGTGGCCGGACGGTGAACTTCAGCCCTCTCCAGAAAAGTCGGGAAAAACAAAGGAAAACACAAAGGCACAGAAATAAAGGTTACAGAAAAGTGAGTATAAAGGTGGAAAGAAGATGGTGACAAAAAAAGAAAAATCGAAAGCAACGGTAAGAAGAGAGGAAGAGAAGACAAAGGAGGAAAAAGGTGAAGGCCTTACCTGTCCGAAGAGGCCCGCTGCGGAGAGAGAAACCCGCTCCCTCAGGTCGGTAAATAATGGACTACAAAAATGGCTCGCAGAGCCGAGTAAAAGTGCGCAATCGCGCATGCGCGATACTTCGCGCATGCGCGATGCGAATGAAAAAAAATACACCGACGGGAGGGGGGACCAGCTGGGGAGTCGATCTCCACAGCCGGCAACGACAGCTGCAGAACACCTGCAGCAAGAAGAGACCACAGAAGACAATAGAAACAAGAAAGAAGAGAAGGAAAGGGCACCAAAGAAACAACAGATGGCCAACCCAGAGGAAGAAGAAGAGGAAGAGGAAGAGTACAGTGAAATAGAAGAAGAAAAGAAAGGCAAGATAAAGGATATACTTTCTCTTATTAAAGGATACATGGAGTCATTTAAAGAATGGCAAACACAGGAATTTAAGGATTTAAGAAAAAGAATAAAATAGAGATGACCTTAACAGAAATGGGAAAGAAAATGGACAAGATGGAAGAGCGGGCAGTAGCAGCAGAAATGGAGGTAGAAGACTTAAAAAAGAAATTGGAGGAATCTAATAAAAAAACTAAAGAGACACAAGAACTACTAGCTCAAAAAATAGATACAATGGAAAATTATAACAGAAGAAATAACATAAAGATAGTGGGCCTTAAGGAAGATGAAGAAGGCAAGAATATGAGGGAGTTTATAAAAGAGTGGATCCCTAAGACCCTAGGATGTCCAGAACTACAGCAAGAAATGGAAATAGAAAGGGCACATAGAGTATTGGCCTCTAAACCACAACCACAACAAAAACCAAGATCTATTGTAGTAAAATTCCTAAGATATACTACAAGAGAAAAGGTACTGGAGAAGACAATGGAAAAAGTAAGAGAGGGCAACAAACCACTGGAGTATAAAGGGCAAAAAATCTTCATTTATCCAGATATAAGTTTTGAACTCCTAAAGAAGAGAAAAGAGTTCAATACAGCAAAGGCGATTTTATGGAAGAAAGGGTATAAATTTATACTAAAGCATCCAGCGGTATTGAAAATATTTATTCCAGGACAACAAAACAGACTATTCTCGGATCCAGAAGAAGCACGAAAATTTGCAGAACAATTACAAAAATAGACTGAGGGAGGAAGACGGGTAATGAGAGTTAAAATGATCACGATTGATATGTATGTGGGTAAAGACAAAAATAGACTGAGGGATGAAGACGGGTAATGAGAGTAAAAATGATCACGATTGATATGTATGCGGGTAAAGAGGTATAAGAGTGAATAGAGACAATGTGCATACGTGAATGTATCTGTACTTAGAGGAAAATATAGATAGTATAGACAAGAATTAATAAGGGAAGGTAATGGAATAGAGAGAATAAGGAGGGAATTAAAAGAGTGACTTTTGTGACATATGAAAAGTGAAATCTTTTCTGGGGGGGGCGGGGTGAGGGGAAATAGCGGTCACTGCAAAATCAGTTGACGCTTGCGAGTGGATTCGCAAATCCAAATGGAGAGGGGAGATGTGGTTGTCCGACAAGGGATAAAGGACAACTCAGGAGGGGAAGGGGAGATTGGGGATAAATAAGATAGAAATAGGAGAATAAGGAAAATGTTGGATGTTGTAGGAATGTTGTCTTATAAAGAGTTGAAAATAAGAAAACAGAAATGGAAAAGGAGGAAAGGTAATGATGGAAAAACGGAAAGAGAAGATAAACAAAATATAAAAGGGCTACGCTGAACTATATGACTTTAAATATTAATGGAATACATAACCAAATTAAAAGGAAGAAACTACTAAATTTAAATGAATAAATGTATTCCATTAGAAAAAATAACATATAGGTTAAGAAATAATATTGAAATATTCGAACAAGTATAGGAGCCTTACATTAAATACAATAGCGAAAACCTACCGGGGACAAACATTACCTAAGTTGATGGAAGGAGAAGGAAAGAAAAGAATGGACTCAGTAGAATTTCTGGTGTATTTTTGTTGAATGACAACATTGTCTGACTGGCTTAATGCAACCTAGATTGTATACCTAAAATGGATGAGAGGGGGGGTGGGGGGGTGGCTTTGGAGGAGGGGGGGGGGGGAGAAAAAGTCACTGTATATGTGTGAAAAAGAAATCGTGTATATCATGGCTAATGTGATTTATGGTGTGAAAAATAAAAAATTTAAAAAAAAAAATTTGGTCGATTTTCAATTATTTTCTTTCAGCGCCTCAAGAAATAAAAATCAAGATCTGTGTTTTTCTTATCAGAGTGAATCCTTTTGAGTGGTCTTTTGTCTTCGTAGGATCTATGGCATCATTACTTTCACATAACATGCACCTATGTATTGTTTCATTTGTAAACAAAGGTACGAATCCAAACTTCAAATACTCTTGTGAATATTGTTGGCACTTATTCTTAGCATTCGCAGCCGCCATTGTGCTTACTAGAAATGTGGCAAATTTACACAGTAAATACACAGCTAACGGTTCACCGATACCTCTCCCATAGCTGTGGGTGTTGAGTATGCACTGGCTGTCTCTGGACTGGTCAGCGCCATTGGACAGGAAATGACACGGCTGGGATACTCAGCCTAGCATTGCTACAACCCACATTTTCATTACGTACATAAAAATTAAGCTAAGGCTAAGCTAAAATGTTACAAGACTGGAATGCACATGATGAATAATATAGTTTATAAGTTTATCGAGTATTTTTTTAAAAATTAACCATACGAGTAAAGAAAATCCAAGTCAATTCAGCCATGTGGAAACAGGTATTACAATGGTCCATTGTCTTGTGATTCCAACTAATAATAAATTATTATACATTTCAGTAAACAGAATACAAAATAAATAGACAATAAAAACTAATTATATATACCATATATTTTGGTGGTATAATTTGCATTGTGAAATCCTTAAAATTGTTCAAAAAGAGGGTGTGGCAGTTTATACACCGGATATACTTTTGAGACCTTAAATTCACCAAAACAACCAGATTGATATTGATTTGGCATATAAGTTGATGCTGGAAGCACCTCCCGACCACTGTTCCCTGGCATCTCCCCACCACTGGGCTCCACCATAACCACTCCTACCTGGGTCCCTGAGGTCACCATCACCACTGCTGCCTGGTGGGTGGAGGTTCCTGCTCCACCGGGAACATGACATCGCTGCTCCTGCTCTGTGGGCTATCACTGCTCCTGCCTGTTAGGCTGAGGTTTTTTTTCTTTTACTTACTTGGTTTACAGCTTTGTTACTTGCAGTTGGGGTGTTTTTAAAAATTTTGGGTTTTCCTGAAAGGCCCAGAGAGACCAAAAAATTGGGGTCAACTTATACACCAGATATAACATAAAACCATTAAAATGAGGCTTAAAAAAAGGGGCCAACCTATCTGTTTATCGAATCATACACCAAAATATATGGTAAATCAGAAATGTGTATCAGCAAGTTGATTTTTATGTATTTTTATTTCTCAAACAAATGTCAACTTTTGACCCCAAAAGTTCAATCGCCCCTTCGACATTATCGACCTCCTTTTGACCCCCAGGAATTTATTGACCCCTTGATTAGTCCCATCAACCGTCAGGTCTGATGTAAACTGTAGGGTGAAATACAAGGCATAGAAATTTTATTATGCTGCACTAATTTTTCAGGCATTTGCCATTTTGGATTGGGAGACACTCGATATACCTGTGGATTATTAAAACTCTTGATTATAACATTATATTCAGATTTTATGCTGGTTTAGAGCCTATTTGAGAATTTGTTTTAAAAACTGAAGGACTTCAATTTATATATGTTTCATGTTCCTTTCAGAACTTCACAAATTGCAAAAGACCCATTGAAGTGTCATCAAAATGCCAGAGATTTTGTGCAGGCCAAGCTTTCAGATGTAGTAAAGTAATAATAACCCCTGCCAGTCTTCAGTCTTTATTCTGACACCTTCCTGTTCTTTGCTTATGCCTTGAAAAAGGGCTCGGACCTGAAATGTCAGAAATATATCGTTACCTCCTATGGCTGCTCCGAGACCGGCTGAGTTCCTCCAGCATTTCAGTGTGTTTTTATAATAGCCCTATAATATGTCTTGGTTACATTGGTTGAGGGATGGATTGAACCTCAACTATCTTGGTCTTTTTAAAAATATGTTGTGGGATTTTTAGCTCCAATTTAGAGGACAGTCAAAGTGTATAAAACAAGATCTCCAATGGTGAAGCAGTCCCTCAGCATTAGACTGAAGTTTCAGTTCATTTATTATGTTCATCTCAGGATCAGGGTAGTTTACCTGATAGGGTTGCTTAAAAAATGATGGTGCAGATTATCAGAAAGAATTCTGCAACATATTTTTACATGGGGGCTTCAAGTCACCGAACACAGACCTGATGCTGGTTTATCTTGGTTTAAACTGCATGGCTAATGGATAACTTTTCTGCATTCCAAGAGTAAACTTTGTGAGAAATTATGTGGGTGCCAGAGATTTCATTCCACTGTTGAGCCCCTTTCACACTAGCACCTTGTCCCAGTAATTGACTGCCAGTCAACCAGTTAAGAGTCAATTGTGAAAGCTCTTTAATTGGTAAATAGGCATCTGATGATGCCTGTGTTTCAATTAGCCCAATGTGAAAGGTACGTTGGGTATCCTGGGATAAACTAGTAGCACGTTGATTATGTCTCTGCATGAGTGCAGGGATGTGAAGGAAACAAAATATTAAAAAGATTATAAATGTCTAAAGGACCATGGGAAAGTTGCAGTGGGGGGAGAGAGATAGCAGATCTGCCCTCCCAGAATTCCGTGCGGAAGACAATCCCCTCCATGAGTGCTCGATGAATGCTTCATGCATACAGCCCTTTCCCTGCTGCACAGAATTCTGGGAGGGCAGGTGCACCATCTCTCTTTCCCATGGTCTTTAAATTGGTGCACTATTGCCACTGGAACTTGCCCATGGTGTTGTTTTTAACTTGTGCGGCTATACTTTCCCATGGTATTTTATAAAATTATGAAGGTTTATATAGGTCGTCGCAACAACAAGGGCTGAAAGGCTCATACTGTGCTGTACATAAAGTTTAATTATGTTATAATTAGGCCTGATTAATTTTGATTAAATACAAGATCATAATACATTGATCAGGGTTTAGGGCAGGTCCGCCATCACTCAATGTGTCACTCAGACATCACTGGTGGAGGATAGACTCCCCTATCCATGGGGATGCCTTGAGGTAGGTGTGAAAGGATACAGAGAACCGGGTTGACAGTGGTCCAATGTTAATGGCAAAAAATGGTTTCCTTAACTAGTTCACTGAATAGCCAATCTACTAGTTAGCCAGTGTGAAAAGGCCTTAGGCCTGCTTCAGTGTTAGATGAGAAGGTGGATGTAGTCCCTGCTATCAGCAATCTACAAAAGAGAACAATTCAGAAAAAAGATAGATTTAACAGTTCCTTGTAGATTTTTATGAGTTGATTAAGAATCATTCTCAGTATCTGTGTTCCTCCCCCTGCCCCCCCCCCCCCCTAACTGTTCAGGCACTTGCCCACATTCTTTTATACTTTCATGGAGAGCTCAAGCCTGAAACGCTGGTTATATATCTTTATCTTTGCTCCATAAAGTTTTTCTTTCACTTTTAGTGTTTTTATTAACATTGAAATTTCACATCCAAAAATACAGATATATGTCAAATTTCAAACAGATACATTACATCTATATCATTGCATCCCACATTTTAATCAAATAGATTATATTGTATTAATATTATATTATTTTAAAAGAAGAACTGTTAAGAATTTAATTGATGTATTTTTTTTTAATTACAACCTTTCTATAACGGTGCATTATCTAAAATTTATGATATGCCGTTGGGAGTAAGAGAAACTCCCTCAGATAAAATTTGTTTTTAATCCTGGAACAGGACCTACATCTTACTTGGAATGTAATTTTCAAATTAGTTAATGTGCTCACCACTCTCTCCTACAATTTAAAATAGTCCATAGGGCTCACATGTCCAGAGTCAAACTATCTGATTTTTATGTGATGTCTCTCCTCATTGTAATAAATGGACATGTCAGCGTCTTGAGAAATATTGGATCGAAGTATTTCAAACTTTCTCTGCACTTTTTGAAGTCAATTTGAAGATTAGAAATATAAAGCCATGTCATTAGCATACAGCAAAACTTCATGGGCTGTGCCCTTCCTTAAAATGCCAGTAATATCATTAGATTCTCGGAAAGCAATAGCTAATAAGGATTTTAAAGCCAAGTCAAAAAGCAGTAAAGGGCATCCTTGTCTGGTTCCAAATTGAAGTCTAAAAGGTTTAGAAATCCAAAAATTAGTAAGCACACAGGCGAGAAGGGGATAAATATAGTAATTTAATCCATTGAATAAAGCCAGCTGCAAAATTAAAGTCTTAGATAAATAATTCCATTCTACCCGATCAAAAGCCTTCTTCACATCGAGAGATATCACACAGTGCTAAATTTCCTTAGAAGAGAGTATATAATATTTAATAAACAGCATATATAGAAATGGGAGTACTGATTTTTAATAAATCCAGTTTGATTATCAGATATAATAAGTGGTGAAATATTTTCAAGACTATGAGCCAAAACTTTAGATAGAATTTTAGTATCAATATTGAGTAAAGATATTGATCTATATGAAGAGCATTCAGCTGAATGTTTAGGATGGGAAGAAGAGATCCAGCTTCAAGATCCATAATGTTTCTAGTTGTTGGAACTTCCAGATCAGACTTTGCATCCAAGGGATTAACCAACACCTTCACAGGACTTTCCAATGCAATAATGGCCATCAACTAGTTTGGCAGATTTTGAGACTAAATCCAGGAACTGCTGGTCTTCTCTTGAAGGTTCTTGATCATCACCGAGGTCCTCAGAAAAGTCACAACCGATCTCCTGTTGATGCCTGTCGCTGATGGCTCCCGAGCATTATCATTTTTTCCTCCTAATGGTCCATTAATCATCCAACCAAGCATGGTTTTGACAGTGCAAGGTCTGTCTCCCACACTCCGTATTACATCTAGTGGTTCCAGAGCCTTTGATACATCTGAGCCAATCAGCAGCTCTAACTCAGAGCCAATTTCAGGTAGTTGACCATTCCTTAGATGAGACCACCAATCAATATCATTTTGATGCAGGATGTTTCCGTTGTGCAAACGCATAGACTTCTGAGTGTATATGCCTGGGAGATCCCAAGTCCAGTCCAGCGACATCTAGGCCTGAAACAATGCTAGTTTCAATAACCTTCATTTGACCTTTAGTTCTCAGTAGAATCATTGATCTGCTTCCCTGAACATTAAGCTTATTCATTAGCCCCACTGTGCAAAATGATGCAGTGCTACTTGGGTCAAGAAATGCGTAAATACATTCTGTTGCATTCCCCTTCCTGGCCTTGACTTGTACAGGCACTTTTTAAAATGTTTCTCTTTCAATATTTTTATTGGTTTCAAGTAGATGTTATATAATAATAAAATATTAATAAATCACATATAATAAAAATGGTGCTGAGACTGACATTGAGAAGTAGAAACAAAAACCTAAAGAAACACTATCCTAATTATCAAGCCCCTCCCTACAAGAGGCCACTGGCTAAACTTAACAGATGGCTTCCTGATCACATAAAGGAGGGTGATCATTGGGGAAAAGTTAACTAACCTTATACATTTGGAAAATAATTAAGAAATGACCCCACAAAGAAACAAAATTAAGATTCATTTCAGTCATGGACATGTAATTTTTTCTAAAGTCAGACATGCCATCATATCAGACAACCATTGAGTGTGAGTGGGAGGGACAACATCTTTCCATCTCATTAATTTGGCCCTTCTCGCAAAAAGGGTGGCAAAAGCAACTACATGGGTTTGTGAAGCCATCAATAAAAGATGTGTTGGCCCACTTATTCCAAAAAGAGCAAGAAAAGGATTTGGAGTCAAATTAATGTTGAGAACTAAAGACAAGGTATGAAATATACCTTCCTATAAATTGGAAAGAGAAGGACATAACCAGAACATATGATACAGTGAACCTTCTTCAGTTATACATTTATCACATTTAGAAGAAAGATTAGAATAGAATTTAGCTAATTGGACTTTGGAATAGCGGGCCCAGTTTCTACAGGCACTATTGAGAGTTTGCAGCTATCGTCACCGGCCCCAGTAAGACCACTTGACAGAATAGAGGCTACAGCTCCGTTTCCAGCTGCTTCCTTTCGTTCTGCTTCCTCCTTTTTCATTTCCTCCTTTCTTTGGAGGATATGAAGCATTCTGGGTTGCTTTAAACCGCACACGCTACAGCTGAGTTGCTTCCTGCAGTTTTTGCTGATGCGTCCTTTACGCAGACAGCCCAAACATACTCCTTTCTCTTTTAGGAAAGCAATTTTTCTATGTGCTCTCTTTTCCATCTGTGGACACTTCTCCAAAGCTTGTCTACCTGCACAGAACAAACAGTTCTTCACAGCAGGCAAACTTTTCCTTACTTCCTTTATCATTTTCCTTATCTGCAACTGTCACAGTGGTGGCAAACTTCCTTTTATTCTTGGATGAGGCAGGGACTTGGACCTCCTTACATCTTTGGTCACTGTTGGAGTCTCTTTGATATCTCCACAAACTGGATCTGTTGCAATCTTCACTTGCCTTTCCAGGGAATCCACTATATCCTTAAAGGTAGCTCTGACTGTGTTTTGCCTGAAATTTATAGGCCTCAATTCTCCATATATTCTTCTGTCAGTAGGGCAAATTCTTTATGACGACTAGTATATTAGCAGGCATGTCAAGCTCATGCATGTAGTTGATATCTTCCATGGCACGACCACATCCTCTTAGAAAGAGAGTGTGTGCCTGTAGAGCCTTTGTGTCCACGAGTTTTATTGAAGACCATGAAAGAACCTTCTCCATAATAAGTTGTTTCAATTTTATGCTCATTGCCAAAATGTCCCTGTAGTAAAGATTTAGCCTCCCTGAATCCTTTGTCCGAGGCCATAAAGCTTTATGTTCCTGTTAGGTTAAAAGGAGGGGCAAAAGGTTTGAGAGAGCCGTGGTTTTCAAGGAATATTGGAAACTTGGTTTGAAGAAAAAGGGAGGCGTACATTAGATATAAGAAGCATGGAGTTAAGGAGATGTTTGAAAGATACATTGAATGTAAGAGGTATCTTAAGAGAGGAATTAGGAAAGCTAAAAGAAGGTACGAGAAAACTATGGCAAGCAGGGTGAAAACTAATCCAAAAGAGTTCTACAAATATGTTAATGGTAAGAGGAAAGCTAGAGACAAAATTGGTCCCTTAGAAAATCAGAGCGGAAAACTGTGTGTGGAGCCTAGAGAAATGGGGGAGATATTGAACAGTTTCTTTTCTTCGGTATTCACTAAGGAGAAGGATATTGGGAGATGTGAGATAAAAAAAGCAAATTGGGTAAATATGGGGAATATAGAGATGACAAAAGGTGTAGTTTTAAGGCTTTTGAAGAATATAAAGGTGGATAAGTCTCCGGGACCAGACGGGATCTTCCCCAGGACATTGAGAGAAGTGAAGGAGGAAATAGCAGAGGCTCTGGCGGTAATTTTCCAAATGTCATTAGATATGGGGATAGTGCCGGAGGATTGGCGCATTGCGCATGTGGTTCCGTTAGTTAAAAAGGGTTCAAGGAGGAAGCCTGGCAACTATCGGCCTGTAAGTTTGATGTCTGTGGTAGGTAAATTAATGGAGAAAATTCTTAGAGATAGTACTTATAAACATCTGGATAGACAGGGTCTGATCAGGAGCACTCAACATGGATTTGTGGGAGGAAGGTCATGTTTGACCAATCTGATTGAATTTTTTGAAGAGGTGACTAGGAATGTGGATGAGGGAAGCGCAGTGGATGTTGTCTATATGGACTTCAGTAAGGCCTTCGATAAGGTACCACATGGAAGGTTAGTTAGGAAGGTGCAGTCTTTAGGTATAAATTTTAAGATAGTCAAATGGATTGAACATTGGCTGAAAGGGAGAGGCCAGAGAGTGGTAGTGGATAATTGTCTGTCAGGTTGGAGGCCGGTGACCAGTGGTGTGCCTCAAGGATCTGTATTGGGCCCATTGTTGTTCGTTATATACATTAATGATCTAGATGATGGGGTGGTGAATTGGATTAGTAAATATGCAGACGATACTAAGATAGGTGGAATAGTGGATAATGAAGAAGGTTTTCAAGGATTGCAGAGGGATTTGGGCTGCTTAGAAAAGTGGGCTGAAAAATGGCAGATGGAATTTAATGCTGATAAGTGTGAGGTGCTTCATTTTGGTAAGAAGAATCAGAATAGGACATACGTGGTAAATGGGAGAGCATTGAGGAATACAGAAGAGCAGAAAGATTTAGGAGTAACGGTACATCGTTCCCTGAAGGTAGAAACTCACATGAATAGGGTGGTGAAGAAGGCTTTTAGTATGCTGGCCTTTATCAATCATTGCATGGAATATAGGAGTTGGGAGGTGATGTTGAGATTGTATAAGACGTTGGTGCGGCCTAATTTGGAGTTCTGTGTGCAGTTCTGGTCACCTAATTATAGGAAGGATATAAACAGAGTGGAGAGAGTGCAGAGAAGGTTTACCAGAATGTTACCTGGGTTTAAGCATCTAGAGTATAGGGAGAGATTGGACAGATTAGGTCTTTATTCTTTGGAGGGTAGAAGGTTGAGAGGGGATTTGATAGAAGTATTTAAGATTATGAAAGGGATAGACAGAGTGGATGTGGATAGACTATTTCCGTTAAGAGGAGGAAAGATTAAAACAAGAGGACATGAGTTAAGAATTAAGGGGCAGAGGTTTAGAGGTAACATGAGGGGGAACTTCTTTACTCAGAGAGTGGTAGCCGTGTGGAATGATCTTCCGGGAGAAATAGTGGCGGCGGAGTCAATTGTATTATTTAAGAAAAGGTTGGACAGGTATATGGATGAGAAGAAGATGGAGGGTTATGGGCATTGTGCAGGGAGGTGGGACTAGAAAGGGGTGTTTGGTTCGGTGCAGACTAGAAGGGCCTAATGGCCTGTTTCCGTGCTGTAATTGTTATGTTATGTTATGTTTTTATGTTATGTAGGCAACTCCTTACAAGTTCCCTTGGCTGTCCTTTTGTGTACTGTTCCAGATAGAAACAATCTCTGGGGTTTTTTTGTTCTTACTTTCTTACTGTGATCAAAGGAGTTAATGAAATGGGTCACCATGAAAAACTTGAATCTCGAACTTGGGCATGGAAGAGAGACACGGTGGCTCGATTATTAATGCAGTGATTTCATTTTGCCTTTCGGTGGCTGAGAATTGGCTCTGTTCAGCGTGGCTTGTAGCAGGTAATGTAGCTGGAGATGTCACCTGTGCACGTCCACTCGGATTTTTGATGCTTGACTGGAGCATCAAGGGAGCTGTGGGGAGAGATTGGAATTGAGCTACAGCTCTGTCTGCGATTGTTGTTATTGCTGTTTGTGGATTGGTAACACCATGCTTTGGGAGGGTTTGGCCATGTGTATGCAAGTGGTACAAAAGAATCTGCCTTAACATTAAATGTTTTCTTTTCCTGTTGTCCTTTCTTAAATTATGACTCCATACCATCAGACACTTTAGATAAGTTACTTCGAACACTGGATCCCTTTAAGGTTCCTCTTACCCTCACTTTGGCCCTCATAGCAGCAATGTTTGCCCTTTTTTCCTCCTTAGCTGCTCCTCCTGCTCTTCCAAAGCATGTTTATCCTTAAACAATTTCTGTTGCATAACAAGAGCAGCCATTTCAGCCTTGGCCCTTATCCGTGCGGATGCAGTACTGGAAACTCTGGAGCTTGATACAGAAGAACTTCCTTTGCTTCTCCTGCTTCCAACATTTGACAGTCTCACCTGGTTGTATTTCATCCTGCACATTCTTTTTTTTTTTTTTTTTTTTTTTTTTTTTTTTTTTTTTTTTTTTTTTTTTTTTTTTTTTAAATTTTTTATTTTTCACACCATAAATCACAATAGCCATGATATACACTTTTTCTTTTCCACACATTTACAGTGACTTTTTCTCCCTCCCCCCTCCCTCCTCCCAAGCCACCCCCCCATCCCTCCCCCCTCTCATCCATTTTAGTTATACAATCTAGGTTGCATTAATTCAGTTAGACAATGTTGTCATTCAACAAAAATACACCAGAAATTCTACTGAGTCCATTTTTTTCTTCTCTTCTCCTTCCATCAACTTAGGTAATGTTTGTTCCCGGTAGGTTTTCGCTATTGTATTTAATGTAAGGCTCCCATACTTGTTCGAATATTTCAATATTATTTCTTAAACTATATGTTATTTTTTCTAATGGAATACATTTATTCATTTCTATATACCATTGTTGTATTTTCAAATTATCTTCCAATTTCCAGGTTGACATAATACATTTTTTTGCTACAGCTAGGGCTATCTTAACAAATCTTTTTTGTGCATCCTCCAAGTCAATTCCAAATTCTTTATTTTTTATGTTACTTAGGAGAAAGATCTCTGGATTCTTTGGTATATTGTTTTCTGTTATTTTATTTAATATCTGATTGAGATCATCCCAAAATTTTTCTACTCTCTCACATGTCCAGATTGCATGAATTGTTGTTCCCCTTTCTTTTTTACATCGAAAACATCTATCAGATACTGTTGGGTCCCATTTATTTAACTTTTGCGGTGTAATGTATAGTCTGTGTAACCAATTATATTGTATCATACGCAGCCTCGTATTTATTGTATTTCTCATCGTTCCAGAGCATAACTTCTCCCATGTTTCCTTTTTTATCTTTATATTTAAATCTTGTTCCCATTTTTGTTTAGTTTTACCATTTGTTTCCTCATTTTCCTTTTCTTGCAGTTTAATATACATATTTTTTATAAATCTTTTGATTAACATTGTATCTGTAATCACATATTCAAGGTTACTTCCCTCTGGTAAACTCAAGTTGCTTCCTAATTTATCTTTCAAGTAGGATCTCAGTTGGTAATATGCCAGCGCTGTATCTCCCGTTATATTGTACTTATCTCTCATTTGTTCAAAGGATAAGAATCTACTTCCTGAAAAACAATTTTCTATTCTTTTAATCCCTTTTTTTTCCCATTTTCTAAAGGCAAGGTTGTCTATTGTAAAAGGGAGTAGCTTATTTTGCGTCAATATTAGTTTTGGTATTTGGTAATTTATTTTATTTCTTTCTACATGTATCTTCTTCCATATATTGAGGAGATGGTGTAATACTGGAGAAGTTCTATGTTGTACCAATTTTTCGTCCCATTTATATAATATGTGTTCAGGTATCTTTTCCCCTATTTTATCTAATTCTAGTCTCGTCCAGTCTGGTTTTTCCCTTGTTTGATAAAAATCTGATAGGTACCTTAATTGTGCGGCTCTATAATAATTTTTGAAGTTTGGCAATTGTAAGCCTCCTTGTTTATACCATTCTGTTAATTTGTCTAGTGCTATCCTCGGTTTCCCCCCTCTCCATAAAAATCTCCTTATTATTTTCTTTAACTCTTTGAAGAATTTTTCTGTCAGTTGTATTGGCAATGCCTGAAATAAGTATAGTATCCTTGGAAAAATGTTCATTTTAATACAGTTTATCCTTCCTATCAGTGTTAGTGGTAGCTCTTTCCAATGCTCTAAATCGTCCTGTAGTTTTTTCATTAGTGGATTGTAATTGAGTTTATATAATTGGCCTAGATTTTTGTTTATTTGCACACCTAGGTATCTTATTGCCTGCGTTTGCCATCTGAATGGGGATTCCTCCTTAAATTTTGAGAAATCCGCGTTATTCATAGGCATTGCTTCACTTTTATTTACGTTTATCTTGTATCCCGACACTTCTCCATATTCCTTCAATTTCTTATATAGTTCTTTTATTGATAGTTCTGGTTCTGTTAAGTACACTATCACATCATCCGCAAACAGACTGATTTTATATTCCCTGTCTTTTATTTTTATTCCTTTTATATTATTATCTCTTCTTATCGATTCTGCTAGTGGTTCTATAGCTAGCGCAAACAATAATGGTGATAGTGGGCATCCCTGTCGCGTTGACCTGCTTAAGTTAAATTGCTTTGATACATGTCCATTTACTGTCACTTTCGCTAACGGTCCCTTATATAATGCTTTAATCCAATTAATATACTTCTCCGGTAAACTGAATTTTTGCAATACTTTGAACAAGTAATTCCATTCTACTCTGTCGAAGGCCTTCTCTGCGTCTAAAGCAACTGCTACTGCCGGTGCTTTATTTCCTTCTACTGCATGAATTAAGTTAATAAATTTACAAATATTGTCTGTTGTGCGTCTTTTTTTGATAAATCCAGTTTGGTCTAAATTTACCATTTTCGGTACCTGTTCTGCCAATCTGTTCGCTAATAGTTTAGCTATTATCTTATAATCTGTGTTTAGCAAAGATATTGGTCTATATGACGCTGGTGAGAGTGGATCTTTCCCTTGTTTTAGTATCACTGTAATTATTGCTGTTTTACATGAATCTGGTAAGTTTTGTGTCTCATCAATCTGGTTGATTACATCCAGGAGGGGCGGTATTATTAGGTCTTTAAATGTTTTGTAGAATTCTATTGGGAGTCCATCCTCTCCTGGTGTCTTATTATTTGGTAAATTTTTTATTATCTCTTGTATTTCTACTGTTCCAAATGGTTCTGTTAATTTATTTTGTTCCTCTATTTGTAGTTTTGGTAGTTCAATTTTAGTCAAAAATTCATCTATTTTCCCTTCTTTCCCTTCGTTTTCGGTTCGGTATAATTGTTCATAGAATTCTCTGAAGTTTTCCTTAATTTCTTTTGGATTATATGTAATTTGTTTGTCTTTTTTCCTTGTTGCCAATACCGTTTTCTTAGTTTGCTCTGTCTTAAGCTGCCATGCTAGGATTTTGTGTGTTTTTTCCCCTAGTTCATAATATTTCTGTTTTGTCTTCATTATATTCTTCTCCACCTTATATGTTTGTAATGTTTCATATTTTATTTTTTTATCCGCCAATTCTCTTCTTTTGGTTGTATCTTCCTTTATTGCTAATTTTTTTTCTATGTTTATTATTTCCCTTTCCAACTGCTCTGTTTCCTGATTATAGTCCTTCTTCATCTTGGTTGCATAACTTATTATTTGCCCTCTAATGAATGCTTTCATTGCGTCCCATAGTATAAACTTATCTTCCACTGATTCCGTATTTACTTCAAAGTACATTTTTAATTGTTTTTCAATAAATTCTCTAAAATCCTGTCTTTTAAGTAGCATGGGGTTTAATCTCCATCTATACATTCTTGGAGGGATGTCTTCTAGCTCTATTGCCAATAACAGGGGTGAGTGGTCCGATAATAGTCTAGCTTTATATTCCGTTTTCCTAACTCTCCCTTGTATGTGGGCTGATAACAGGAATAGGTCTATCCTTGAGTATGTTTTATGTCTAGTCGAGCATCCTGCACATTCAATGTTGCCTTAATACCTGACTCTTCCTCCAGTTGGAATTACACATCCTTTGCAGCTTCATCTTCTTCACCACCACCATTTTGTGACACGTCTGCAGCCATTTCCAAGTTGCTGACTTTAAACCTGAGGGACATTCTGAAAAAAAATTACAAAGGTGGATTTTCCGGAATTGTACTTTCTGGGAAACCTCATGGACATTGTTTTAAACGGTCCAGATACCAAATTCAGTTTGTGAAGGTTGCCTTGTCAGTAGCCAGGAAGTGTATAGTGGTCACGTGGACGTCCGACTCCCAACTAAATATTACACAGTGGAATAGGGAAATGCAGAGTTGGAGAAATTCATGTACAATTTAAGAAGGAAATATGACACATTTGTTAGGGTGTGACAAACCTATCTGGAACACATTTATACACAAATGTAATTCTACCCCTTTAAGATGAAGTAAATACAACATTCCAGTGGTGGAATGCTTGAGATCAGTGAAGGGGGTTGTGGCGCAGGCGACCTGCTCTATTTTGTTCATTAGGACTCTTTGGGCTCTCCTTAAGTTCCTTTAAAGATTTCTGGCTTTATCAATATTTTGTTCCTTGTATTCGTTTAATTTATATAACTTTTTTTTGTATTATGTTAGTGTCTGGGAGGGAGGGGAGAGGGGTAAGGGATGAAGTGGACTCTGTTGAAAAAGAATGTGCTGTTTTATTGGATTGAAACGAGTCTTCGAAAATCAAAAATATTCAAAAAAACGTTTCTGACTTTAAATTTAGTCCGTATTTTCTGCAGTGGTTTTAATCGTGCCTCATTGGTGATGTTGGCAGAAGCGGCGGTGGCCAGTTTACGTGTCTCTATCCAACCATCCGCCGAGCTTGAGCACCAAGCATGCACAACATGAGCACAAAATCAACAGTCTCCAATGGACAAGCGGCAGCACATCCAAACTTTGTTCAAACTAAATAAATATACAGAAGGAATCCACAAGTGTAATCCCGCAGCTTCGGATGGCTGCGATGCGCTACTGTCAATGAGCGAGTTTCCACCATGGCAGAGTCAATTATATTGCTGTGATTATCAGCAAATGGCTGTGCCAACGTGTTTGTAGGATGTTCTGCTCTAGGATTAGAAGCCCTGGACCCCTTTGTAGACAATGGTCAGACCGATGGAGGTGGATTGCTGTCAGTGACCTGTGCTCGGCATTTCCAACCTATTGCTTTCAATGTCGCTCCAAACCAAAGAGGGATGTTCAAAAATGCCCAATTCAATCCTGCTCAATACTTTCTATTGACTAAAATATAGTGACAAATATCCATAAAAAAAAGCCTCTCGGAGGCCAACTGGGCTCTTTCCTGTGACACGTTCAAATGATTTCTTAACAAAGTCCAGATGCCTTTATACTGTTTATTCGTGAACACAAAAGGATATACATGTGGTAACGACCATTGTAATGTGGTAATGATGATGTCCTTGCGAACATGAATAACGGTAATGACCAGTCTCTTCAGTAACGTGATGTGTCATGGTCGACAGAAAATATTGGCACCTCACTCACCCATCCTCTATCCCGCCATACTTGTCAATGTGGGTGGACTAACCGAACAAACCGCCACACCCCCAAACCACATGCAGCAACAATTCCAGTCAATAGTGGGTGTGCACTGGAAGATAGAAAACGCGCGCAGCCTCCAGACCCCGGGACACTGCCAATGCCAGCAGCCAAACCGACAATGGTAAACAACGAGCATTCGGCTCTTGCCCCAGGTTGAAACAAAAATGTGCGAAATGATGACCAGAGCATCCATCATGTCAAAAAATTGCTCTTCCAAATCTTGGGATAAAGATTATTAAGCTTAATAATTTTTCTAGAAGATTTTAAAAAGTAATAACCATTTTCTCGTTTCTTCATTTATATTAGACCTTTGATTTACAGTGTTTCTGAAACGTTTCTTGTTTCCTTTCATGAAGTAGTTGTCTAATTCTTCTGCCATTTCCTTAAACATTTTTCTGTCTCTTATTCAAAAGGTAAAGCTGACAATTTCCCTTTGAATTCACCATTCTTTTCATTTTAAAGCTATTTTATTGGTTTATATAGGAAATATAATACAATGAAGAAGAGGGAATGAAATTGAAAATACATTATCACGTGCGTGTGTGTGTATGATGTATAAATATATACATATAATTATATATAATATATACATATAATTTATACACACACACGCACACACACACACACACACACACACACACTATGTTTTGGTCTTGTCCATCCTTAGAAATCTATTGGAATATAGTTGAATATCTTTTCAACTGTGTTCCAGGTGGAACTATGACCCAATCCATTAACTGTTCTTTTTGGGGTTATTGACCCAGATTTAGGGTGTCTTTGTGTACCTGTTCATAAATAATTTATTTAAAAATTTTCAAACAGTATAAACTTGATTCCCCTCCTCCACTGCACTGGGTGAAAATCAAAAAAATCAAAAATATTGTGTAAAAAAAACCACCCAACAACTCTAATTAAAAACAACTAACAAAAAAAAACAGCTGAGCAGCTCAGCCTGAGGGTTACAAATACTTTGTAGTTTTTGGTTCCCACCGTAAATAAATAAAAAACAAAGGTAAAGCCATATCTCATCTGGAAGAGTGAGCACATCTCATCACATTAGAAACATTTACATCATATGAAATTAAGACATAAAAGGTCTCTGTGTATCTTAAAATTTCACTGATGAATCAAATACATGATATCTAATTTTTTCTATTCTTAAACAAGACATAATATGAGAAAACCATTGAAATACTGTTGGAGGTTTCGAGTCTTTCCATTTGAATAGAATGGCTCTTCTAGCCAACAATGTAGAGAAGGCCACAACCCATTGAACAGGTACACAAAGACACCCTATATCTGGGTCAATAACTCCAAAAAGAACAGTTATTGGATTGGGTCATAATTCCACCTGGAACACAGTTGAAAAGATATTCAACTATATTCCAATAGATTTCTAAGGATGGACAAGACCAAAACATATGTATCAATGTAGCAATTTCACATTTGCATCTGTTACAAATAGGGTTAATATTAGAAAAAATACTAGCCAGTTTATCTTTGGATGTGTAAACAAGATGCACCACTTTGAATTGGATTAATGAATGTCGGGCACATATAGAAGAGGTAATTACCAGTCTAAAAATCTTGTGAAACCAGCATTCTAGATTATCACTGCTCTTGTGCTATCTCCATATATTAGATATTTTTTCCACATTCCATCAATTGCAAAAGATGCAAGATCCTCCCAGCCTGGCCTTGATGATATGAAGAATTTAGTGAAGAATTCCCTTTGATGATTGTCACAGTGGTACCAAACCCAATATCAAACCAGCACTGAACAGGGTAAATGCACCCATAGCCTTTTGCAGCAATAACTGCAAGAGGAATGACACCTCAATAAGTAAACAAACCTCAAAACATTGCGGGGAAATGGCACACTTTCAGACAACGTCACCTGTTCATTTAGCATTTTTTTCTTTCAGTTTATGTAAAGCACTCAGCAGGGCAAAGTGAATACACAGCTGGAGCTCCAATTGACAGCATGTACAATAGTAATGTGATGTAGCAGGTGCAAGGGAACAATGGGCATATGCATTCGACTACAAAATTATAGACGAAGTTTCTACATTTAAATCTATCATTAAGGAAATGCAGGGTATTGAGTTCATTGTTATTGTCAGCCATAATTGTAACCAGTAAATGCAGTTAGTGATTTAAAATAAGCTTGTGGTCGAGGTAAGGATATCTTCTTCCTGATCCCTCATCTAATGTATCAAACATTTGATGTCAAGCCATGCTGGCAAAATGGCACAATGAGAACCAGATGATTTAAAAATAAGTTGCTAGTGGAGAATAATTAATCAAACTTGTTCTCAAGATGCGGGTGTGCTTATTTACCATCTTCTGTTGCCCTGGTGACCATTTTCTTGAATAGTCGGTGGGAGTTTGACTCCCCTGAGTTGGTTACCCAGCGTAGATTTGGTACCTACATTCATTTAAAAAAGAATGACTTCTCAAAGTGATTTAACTTACCTTCACCCTCTTAAAATCCAAGCCACGGGACCCTATTCTACTGAATGGGGACTGTAGACAGATTTCACTGACCTGGGATGGAAGTGAAGGACCTTATGCTGGAGCATCTCAGCTATTCAAAACTCCACATTGGACTCATGGAGACATACAGCAGGTCTGGGTTTTACTGGTGATTGGCTGATCATGGGCAAATCCTTCCAGATTTGTTCACCATAACCACCACATTACAATCCATTCCCTGGCGGGGCTATTATTTATCAATTTAGTTCCCCACAACAAAACAATTAAACCAAGAATACCCTTCTCAGCCCGCTCTTATTTCATTGCCACTCTCCTGTGTCAAATCCGTATCCCTTAATCCCCCTCAATATCCAAAAATATTAATCATTGATTAATATTGATTAATCCTCCATAGCCTTCTTTGACATAAATTCCAAAGATTCACCACACACTGAGTGAAAATAACCCTCATTCTCATCTCTATATTTTGAAACAGTGACCCCTGATTTTAGAATCTCAAAGGAAACATTACTCTGTGCAAAATAAAAGCCTGTCAATGTGTTAGAACGTTGCCTGTTTCAATTAGACCACCTCGAATTCTTCTAAACTATTGAGAACAGATCAATTATTTTTAATCTCGTCTATAGGGCAATCCCCTACCACCACACACTAATCAAAAACACATCAACCTCTGCTTCAACTACAGGTCGTCCCCGACTTATGACCATAATTGGGACCGAAGGATAGGTCATATCTTGAAATGGACATTTTGCCCACGGGCGTGATGGACCAAAATTTTAAAGCCAACATTTTAATCAAATGTTGTATTTGACAAGCTGTAACAGGGATACAGGGCATGTAAGAGCCAAAATGTGCGTACATACTTTGTTCGTCGGCGTCCCGGGGTCCGTAGGCTGGGTGCGACCATCTTGATTCCTGTGCGCATGCGCGAGTCTTCAGTTGGTGCATGCACGGTGGGTCACGTACTGGAGTTCGGTTGGTGCGTGCATGCCCTGAAGATATTCAATTTGTGCATTAACTCTTGTACATGCACACACCAACTGAACTCCAATACGCGACCCACCGCACATGCGCCAACCGAAGACTCGTGTGTGGCAAGAAATCAAGATAGTCTCGCCATTTTTTTGTATCTGTATTGTTACATTTAGTAATTTGATTTACTTGTCTTTGTTGGTGGGAGCAGAAGGGAGGGTGAAAAATGAGGGGGGGGGGGAAGAGAGGATTCGATAAAGAATGACCTGTAAAAGGGAAGGATTGTTCCCCTATAGGTACACAATCCTTTATCCGAACATCTAAAATCCAGAAAGTTCTAAAAAACCGGCATTTTTTTTCCTGGTGCTGGTACAGTGGAGGAAGAGAGAGAGAGGGAGGGAGAGAGAGAGAGAGAGAGAGAGAGAGAGAGAGAGAGAGAGAGAGAGAGAGAGAGAGAGAGAGAGAGAGAGAGAGAGAGAGAGAGAGAGAAAGAGAGACAGCAGTACAACTAGGTTGGGCGGGGTGGGAGAGAGATGGCAGTGCAACTCGGGTGGGCAGGGAGGAGAGAGAGACAGCAGCGCGACTTGGGTGGACGGGGAGGAGAGAGAGATGGCAGCGCGACTCGGGTGGGCGGGTGGGGGAGAGACGCCAGTGCGACTCTGGTGGGTGGGGAGGCAGAGATGCCAGCGCAACTGAAAGGGGGTGGATATGGCAGCACCATTCGGGTGGGCTTAAATCTGGGGCTCTTGTTCTGAAATCTGGAAAAATCCAAAATTCGGAACACACATTTATATATTTTTTAAAATTTGGTCATATGTGTGGATGGACATGAGTCGCACAGGTAGCAAGTTGGGGAGTACCTGAACACCCATTGACTTTGCCCCTACACCTCTCCGTAACAATAAATTTCAGAGTCACTGCCTTTGACTGATGAAATGTCTTGTCATCTCTGTTCTACAGGGACATCCTTTCCTTCAGAAGGTGTGCCCTCTGGTCTAGATTCTCCCATCACTGGAAACATTTCCATGTCCTCTCTGTTTAGCCCCTGCAACATTCAGTGTGTTTCACTGAGATCACTTTCATCCCTCTAAAATCCAGAGATCCTCATTTGTTAACCCTCTCAACTCAGATCATTCTCGTATATTTCCTCAGGGCTCTCTCCAACATCCTTCCTTCTATATGGGACCCAAATGACTCACAAGACTCCAAAAGTGGTCTGACCAATGCCTTCTAAAGTCTCAGCATTACATCTTTGGCTTTGTATTCTGGTCCTCGAGATGAATGCAAGATGAATCTTGCATTACAAAATTCCTTTGGACTCTGATCCCTGAATTCTCTCCCCATTTAGAAAATAGTCTACTTCTTTATTCCTTCCACAAAAGTATATGGCCATGCATTTCACTACACTGTATTAAATCTGCCAGTTCTTTGCCCATTCTTCCAACCTGTCAGGTCCCTTTGCAAAATCTCTATCATTTACATACAGTGTGAAGAGTACTGGTCCCAGTGCTGACCTCTGCGGAACACCAGAAGCCAGTCAGAAAAGGCCCCTTTATTGTCTTCTGCTAGCCAGCCAATCTTTGGCTGAAATGTTGATATGCAGACTGTTCTTGAAATTTTAAGAGCAAAGCAAGCACACTATGACCATTTAAAATGATTATGGTGATTTGATGAAGATTTAAAAACAAGACTCTTGACATGCACTGTGTTCTGCTGACAAACCAGCAGGTGGCACACCCACGGACGTGACTAAGTTCCACTTTCCCTTTCTCCCACTGGGTGAATGCAAGTTTAGGCCTTCAAATATCTGCTGCCCTCTGGATAATTAATAGGCTGATAACCCCAAAGCTATTGTTTTTCAATGGATTATTTCAATGTTTTCAAAGCTAGAGTGAATTCTCAGCTTAAAAGTTTTTGCTGAAAAATAAATGTTAAAATTTCTTTACACTGGGGAGTTAAAGACCCTGAGCCACAATTAAAATAAAAATCCAATTAATGAAGAAAATTACATTTACAATCAGTCCTGAATTGGATAAATACAAGAGAAGTTGAAGGAACTATTCAAGTTGAAGAGTGGAATGTGGAATCATACCTCCAAAGAAATGTTGCTAACTGTGGAGTAAGTCAACTCCTAATGCCCGGATCCTTCGGGAATCACATGGATTGGACTACAGTCCTGTTCCCATGGACACTCCTTTTGCTCTGCCCCCTAGCAGAACTGTAGTGGAGACATTTCGATTCCGTTGTTACATATCTACGCACAAGATAATAGAATTTATTTTAATGGGGAAAAACATGTCTGGATTTTCAAATAACACAAATGATGCAAGGGCAGGTCGAGGGGAAAGGTCTAATGCGTGGAGAGGGAGAGGAGATTATAGGTCAGGATGGGGTTTGGAGTAGGAAGAGTGAAAAATCAGAGCAGAGCTGGGAGACAGTTAAGGGGGGGTCAAGTGGTGTCCACATGTACAATGCATGTAGACTGAAGCTGTAGACAAAATATAGACACAAAAGCGCATGTTTGGAAATCAGGAAAATGAAAGAAGGATGGAACCACTCAGCACGTATCTGTGGAAAGAGAAATAGAAGTAACATCAGCTGGTCAAGATACATAACCCACATTTCAGGCCTGAGCCCTTCATCAAGGTATGAACAAATGGTCGGCAGGCACTTGAAAAAAATGGTGGGGGAGGATGGGCAGAGGGAGGAGCAAGCTCCCACACACAGGGTGTAATAGCTGGATAAGGGAGGGAGGGTACAACAGCAAACGGGGGGGGGGGGGGCAGGGTAGGTTGCTCTGTGAATGGAGAGGGAAATGGGTGGAGAGCTGAAGGAAAGGAGACAGAGGGACACGGAAGAGAGGGAGAATGGGGAGTGGCCTGGCAGAACCCGGAGATGTGGATGTTAATGCCATCCAGTATCCAGATGGAATATTAGGTGTTGCTCTTCCAATTTACAGGTGGCCTTGGTTTGGCAATGCCCGGGGCCATGAATAGACATGTCAGTAAAGGGTGGGGCTTGGAATTGAAATGGTTGGCCACTGGGAGATCCTGATGCAGACAGAGCGAAGGTGCTTGGCAAAGCAAGTTCCCAGTCTGCGCTCAGTCTTTCCAATGTAGAGAAGGCCACAATGGGAGCACTGGATGCAGTAGATGACTCATGCAGGTTCACGTCTGAAGTGTTGCTTTATTTGGAAAGACTTGGGGCCCTGAATGGTGATATGGGAGAAGATGTGGGCGCAAATGTGGCCCATCCTGTGGTCGGAGGGGATGGTGCCAAGGAGGTGATGAGTTGGAAGGGATGAGGGAGTCTTGGAGGGAGTGGTCCCTGCGGAAGGCAGAGAGGGGAGGAGAAGGGAAAATATCTCTGATGGTGGGACCATGTTGTAGATGACAGAAATGGAGGAGGATAACATATTGGATGGGGAGGTGTGGTGAATATCTGCCAAGCTGCCTGACTTCCCACTGGCGAGCCTTGCTGAACTAACATTGGCTGCGCATTATCTCTACTGTTAAGGACACACCCCTTGGGTATAACTGTATATGCATCTATTGTCTTTCATTATGGTACCATGAATTTCTGCTAATAAAAGCCATGATTATTGTTTGACCACATTGTCTTTGTCTTCTTCATCAACTGGCATTTCATTTTTATTAGCAGAAATGGATGCAGCATTCAAGACAGAGCAGCTGACAATTAACCAGTCTGCTCCAAGAGCCAGAGAAATTTTCAACCATGGTATTGCTTGTTTCGATTACTACATGGCTCGAAACAACGTGGTCGATGAGGTGATACAGTGGGGCCATCTGAACTCTTTGCTGGTTGAAGCCCCTTACGCTGTAACGCAAGGAGCTACCACTCTGGCTGTAGCCCAGGAACGTCTGACTACTTACTATGCAGTACCACGGAATGTGGTGCTTGCTCGACACCAGTTGCTGACTAGATGCCAGAAACTCGAGGAAAGTGATGCTGCCTATGCACTGGCTCTCAACTCACTGGCAAATGAATGTGATGTCAGGGCAGTCAATGTGCAACAACACTGCAATGCCTTGAAGCTGGATGCTTTAGTCAACGAGATTGACTCCAGTTACATCTGACAGAGGCTGCTGGAGACGGAGCCCTTAACCTACAACCGGGCAGTCACTCTAGCCAAAACACTGAGAAGTGCCATGCAGTCCAGTGAAATGCTAGAAACTGAAAAGGAAACATCCAGGAGTGCTGGAACCCTGAAGGAAAGAAAAGGGTGAACTCCTGAAAAATGCTACTTCTGTGATAAGAGCTGGCACCCCAGACAGAAGTGCCTGGCTCGATTTGCTACCTGCACCGATTGTGGGAAACTCAGCCACTTTGCTAAAGCATGTAAGGCGAAAAGTACTCCCACTGAGAAGAAGAAGAGAAACTCCAAGAAAATGCATCCTGGAGCTGCAGGAAAGGAAGACATCTGCAAAAAGGGGGAATCTTCAGACGAGCAGGCTGAATCGACTTCAAGTGACGACGAGGTGAGATCCCCTGTGATAGCTCAATTGACTCCAAAGCTTGGGGGATGTTACGGACTGGAATGGTCGAATATGAAGGGGGAGGTGAATGGTGAGACTCTTGATTGTCTAATAGACTCGGGGAGTGCTGACAATTACATCCACGAGAGAGTTGCCAGAGCCTTAAATTTGCGGAGATATCCAGCGAACCGAAAGATATCGATGGCTTGTAGTGAACTTACAAAAACTGTATGGGACAAGTGTAAAGTTACTTTAAATTTGCAGGGACATTGCCTGGCTGATGTGTGGCTCTTTATTATGGCGGAGCTCTGCGCCCCTGTGGTACTGGAGTTAGATATTCAATCTCAGATGAACCGTGGAGTGTTACATTTCGGTGGGCCACTACCCACACTTACCATCCCCTGCGCTAGTTACTGCGGTCTGTCCACATTAAAGATCAAAGCTCCCTCCCTTTTCAGTGATTTATCCCCCGAGTGTCGGCCGTTTACCACTAAGAGCCATTCTTACAGCAAAGAGGATCGTGAGTTTATCAAAGCTGAGACCCAGAGATTGCTTAAAGGGGGAGTAAATGAACCCAGTAAGAGTATGTGGCGAGCCCAGGTGGAATTTATGAAAAATCACAGCAAGAAAGGACTGGCTATTGACTACAGCCAGACAATTAACCGTTACACTAACCTGTATGCCTACCCCCTGCCACGCATCAATGAAATGATTAATCAGATAGTGAAATACAAAGTGTACTCCACTATCGACCTCAAAGCAGCTTACCACCAAATCCCCATTAATAAAAAGGAATGACCCTATACAGCCTTTGAGACTGATGGGGGATTATATCAGTTTAAAAGGGTACCTTTTGGCTGATGATGGGACCATGTTGTAGGTGATAGAAATAGAGGAAAACATGTTGGATGGGGAGGCTGGTGAGGACAAGGGGAATCCTGTTATGAGTTAACTATGAAGATAATTTTCTATTCCAGATTTCCAGCCTTTGCATTTTTTTGGGGTGTTTTTCTTTCATCATATGATTCTGCAAATTTCTGAGGTCCATTCTGCTCACTTCATACCATGGCGTTGATGCTGCTCCTATTTGCCTGCCTTGGGCCCATATCCCTATCCTCCTATTCTATCTAAATAATTTAGCATTACTTTTGCAAAATTCTACTCACCTGCAGGCCCGCAGACAATGAAACTTTCAAACACAGCAGTCTGCAAATGGTTAAAATGTCCCTCATATACACAGGCCGCTGCCAGGAGTTCCAAGGTATCAGTCTTCCTCCAGATAGGTTTCCTCTAGAATTGTTTGGTGTCAGTAATTGCCCTAATTCACCACCTGGCAATGACCACACTCACACCCACCATCATCTGCTGCGCCCCTGATCTTCTCCGACATCCACAGCACCAAAATTAATCTCTCTCTGATCTTTTCTTTCTTAGTTTGACCCATATGCGGCTTGTCTCTTGCTGAAATGGTTTAAAAGGCATTCCAAAGGCACTCGGTTGAAGGGGTCCTGGTCATCTTAACCAGCACGTCTTTTGTAATTATTGGAGGAGTTAGCATTGGCATTTATGGATCAGGAGATGGTGAGGTGGGGTAAGTCCAACACTGCCCATTACCTGGTCGGAAGACACACCACCTGCCACCAATTTAATGCACACCTTGCTGTTGGCTAATTTAAATTCCTTTGTATTTGGCCTTGGGCCATTGGCCTTTGCAATTGACTTAACTTTGCTAGCACCAAACCATTATCCGATGTAAATTACCTGGGATGGACCCCCCCCCCCCCCCCCACCAAGCCCTCCAGCACTATAAAGGGCACCACGTGTGCTTGGTTCTTTCTCTTTACCATCTTGTGACAACTCTGCTTCACTCCAGGCCTAAAACCGTGAAATAGCGCTGGAAAAATTGTTGGTAAGCTATGCACTGTTAAAGGGTTGGGAGCATTTAATTAACGTCCCTAAGCAGCATAGAGACATGCCTGCACTGAGTCAAGGGGTGATGGGTATTGTATTGGTTTTTCTTTGATTATTCAATGTAGCCATTTCAGTGTGTGTGTGTGTGTGTGTATTTCATCCTGGTGCGATTTTCCCATGTTTATCTATAAATTGTACGCATGTTTTATTGCCGGTATGATTCTCCTACACTCGCTATAAAGTCTGTGTGTGTGTGTGATCCCTGTTATCATTTTCCCCACACTTGCCTTTTGTAAATAAAATCATTTACTACAAAACTGCATTCAGACTCCTTGCTTTTGAGACCCATTGAATCTGTTTCTCACTCATAACAGAGATACAGTGTTTTAAACAGTTGTTCAAGTAAGTGTTCAGGGGGATGGGGTGCGATCAGGAGGTCAAACGTGAGTTATAAGTTGATCTGGAAGTGTGAATCGTAACAGAGAATGGGAGGAAAGGGGTTTGTGGAGAAGCCCAAGGGAGATTTTCTACAATACGTAAAGAGGACAGAACTGAGGAGTTAATATTGTCCTTGGACTCCTTGGCCTGGGTCTGAAGATCTACTGGGTGAGGTCCTCTTTAATTAACATTGTGGTAGGTTTTTTGAATATTTTATGCAGGAAGCAAAGTCACACTTGCTTTAATAAAATTCCAGAAGTGCCACCCAAGGGTGTGTAGCACATTCCATAAAACGATGTAGTGGATGCAGGAGGAGATCACAGGCGTTAAGGAATTTGCTATGATTTTCCATTGCAAATGTTCTTGATTGAAACTACACAAGAACAAGGTGCTGCACTATCCCATTTTCTGTACAATTGCAAATTTAAAGATTTTATTTATCATGTGGGATTTATATTTCAGTTATTCTGGATGAGTTGTCGAGAAGGAAGAGAATAGAGTCCTACCTGACAACTGAATAACATTTCTTCTTTATGCCGACATTCAAACATCTCACTCATGTGTACTTTTCAGCAAGAATAATGCAACTTCTCCCCTGACAAACTTTCCTTACTTAAATAACAAATTTTTCTTCCAAAGAATCATCCAACCTTTATTTAATCCACTGATCTGAACACACATGCAATAGATTTAACAGTCTGTACTGGGTTTATCCGTAATTATCCAATTCTGTTGCTTTGTTGTTTAAGAAGCTACCAATTCTTGATTCAATTGAGCCATTTTTAAACTAGCAACAAAACCACATCAGTCTCAGGTACAAACAGCATTAGTGCATTGTCGCTGAAGATCATGGTTAATGAAAAGCTAGTTAAATTGAATCATGAGAAAGGAAAGAGCAATGCCCAATATTTAGCACTTGAAGCACAATCAAAATTTGGTGAAAATTCAGATGGTTAAAGCATGTGCCTTAAGAACTAAAATCTTTGAAGATTTTGCAAAACGGAATAAGTTACATAAAACCAGCTAATCAGAGAAACCTTAATTAAGGAGGAGAAATAGAGTTTCCCAAATTAGGCTTGGGATTTAAACAATACAGTAACATATGGTTCACTGAACCCTGGCAATCTGTCAAACGTTCAAATCTTTCTTCACAAATATTTACTCATTTAAAAATTGGATCAAATAGTCAGCAAAACATTGCAAAATGTAGAGGAAAAAGGAGTTGGCCATACAGTCCCATGAACATGGACAACCTATGTGTAGTCTGGAAATTAAAGGAGGAAAGCTTTCTTATAATGAGCAGAGGTGCCACCAACATTGTATTGAAGGAGCAATAGGTCATTTAAAATGGGGTGTGCAGAAATTTCTTCTTGAGGGCAATGAATCTCTTGGCCTTCTGCCCCTGCTTGTGATAAGAGGCCAAACCATTTAGATAAATTTAAGATGAGGATAGATAAATAATTAGAAGATCAAAGAATTAAAGATTAAGGGGTTTCAGCCAGAAGAGAGAGGAGCTGATATCAGCATAGATCAGCCACATATGTCTCTGACATCCCCAAGAGGCCAAATTCCTGCTCCTCTGTTCTTGTTCTTATTAAGCTTTTTCTTATAATTCTTATAATACGTCACTGGAAGTCCCTATTTATTGCCAACCATTGAGTGTCTTCTTAGCCATTTCAGAAACAAACTCACTATAGGCCAGGCTAGGTCAGCAAGTCAGATTTCATCCTCCAAAGTATACAGATGAACACAACGATTCTTTTCACCGCAATCTTGGAAAATCATGGTCACCATTACTATTCACACAAGACTTTTAAAAGTAGTTCAACTTCCACAGCTGCAATGGAATTTAACTATCATTTAGGCTTGGTCTCAGAATTACTAGCCCATGAGCATCACCTGTTTATGAAGCAAGGAGAAAATAGAAACATTTAAAATTCAGTAACCAAAACAAAATCAAACAATCCCTACAGCACATGGTGAAGTAAAAATCACAAAATGGGTACCGACTGAGGTGAACTGTTAGCGGTTTCTGGATCTGGGAAGATGCATGACGAGCAGAAATATTTAGTCACCACTTCTGTCTGCTGCTGGGAGCTAGTGTATAATTAAAGTGGAGCAGATGGATGCCCCAGAAGCTCACTGTGCAGGGAAGATGTCAGGTGCACTCTTGGATGCAGATCTTATTCTGCAAATCACTGTACTGCTTTGGACAATTTTATTTTGCTAAATATTTTGAGATTATTGAAAAATTAGAATAACCGTACTGATAACTTGTACATTGTGGACATTCAGAGTGAAACTTGAGTATTTTTTGAAGTGCTATCAGGTTGGAGAAAATCTCAGTTTCATCAATGTTCTGCTGACGTTTTCCAATCCTGCTGCGAGCCTTGATGAACACTTACATCGATCTGTTTTGTTGTCTTTTCTTAAAATCCAAAGGCACTTGATGAATGATGGTAAATACTAGAAACTGCAACTGTGAGCAGACCATTTTCAGCATGCTGTTAACAGCCCGTACTCCAAAGGGAATGACTAAAAAACCTGATCATGGCTTCAGACTTACTGTCGTGTATCTTAGTCTGCGGTAGATTCCAATGACCTGATGTCTGGCATGAATCTGGAGTCGGAACAGATGGGCCTTGAAGTCCATTGTTGGGCTAGTTAGTAAATTATGAGAGGTATAGATGGGTTGTTATGTTTGTTCTTTGAAGATAAACAACCTTGCATGGTTTTAACGCTCAAGCAACTTTATTTTTCAAGCTGCTTGAACAACGCACTCGACTTCTGTCATAGTCAACTTTTTGTTCCTAAGCCAATTGCGTGCATTGCCTTCTGGGAAATTTAGTTCTTTATTATCCAGGCATAATAACACATCTTTCCCCTTTTTTAAGAAAAGAAAAAACACCAACACAAATCTATATCTACATAACAAGGGTATCTACATGGCCAATCTCTTTCCACTCAGTAGCTTTCAATCAGTCTCTGAGAAAGTTCCACAGTCCTTTTTGGTCTGCAATGTGTTTCCACTGCTGTACTGCTTGCATTTGCTGCATTAGTATTTGTGTTTGCTCTGACCTCTGAACAACATGTTCCTTTTCTACATGTGTATTGAGAGGTGATAGGTCATGATCATGGGTTGGAGTTTGATGTTGTAGATCCACGCGGTTCCTTTTCAGAGGTGTCCCTCCCTCTGTCTGGATCTGGTAGGAATGTGGATCTGTTTCCTCTTGCACATGTTCATGCTTGGACCACGCGCCAGAATTGTGATGTCAAATTCGCACGATCTCCAGGCTTCAGGACTGGTCGGCTTTTCACAGTCTGTGGCGTGAATAAAAGCTCTCATGATTGGAGGGAGAACAAATGCTTTTATTCTTTCTTTTTTTTCTTTGGTTTGGCTTCACGGACAAAGATTTATGGAGAGGTATGTCCACGTCTGCTGCAGGCTTGTCGGTGACTGACAAGTCCGATGCGGGACAGGCAGGCATGGTTGCAGCGGTTGCAAGGGAAAATTGGTTGGTTGGGGTTGGGTGTTGGGTTTTTCCTCCTTTGTCTTTTGTCAGTGAGGTGGGTTCTTATTAGCTTATTTTATTAGCTTACAACTAAGGGTACGTTCTCTAAGTCATCTTCAGAAGGGTTCTGGGTTTAGGCGGGAAACCGGGTTTATATGGGGGCAGATGGGGGTGGGGCCAGCCATCAGCACAACACACTCCCAGTGAATCCCAGTTCACTGCATTCACCCCTTCCTGGAGAATTAAGGTCTGCGAAAAGACAGAGAACATGGATTCAGGAAAAAAAAAAGTTGAAAAATATACAGTTATTTACAAATTTACAGATTTAAGTGGTCTGGGTGTCTGGAGATCCTGGTGGAGCGCCTTAGCATCGGAGGTCCTTGGACTCCTTGGGTCTCCTGGTCCCCTTGTGAGGGAGGAGAGATGGACTTGGTCTCTGGATCAAAGGTGGAGGGGGATGCACTTTCCTCCTGAACCGGATCCCCCGAGGCCCTGACTGGGGGTGGTGAGAATGAGCTCCATGGCTCGCAGGGCACCTGAGGCAATGGACCCTCTGTTCCAGCAGGTGCCAGGTCCCTGATGGAGACGGTCTCCTCTCTGGCATCCGGGTACTCCACATAGGCGTACGTGGGGTTGGCGTGGAGCAGTTTCACCCTTTCCACCAGGGGGTCGGTCTTGCTTCTCCTCACGTGCTTCCTGAGAAGGACCAGACCAGGAGTGGTGAGCCAGGCTGGGAGTGTAGTTCCCAATGAATAGGTGCTCGTGAGGAGAGACATTGGTCTCTGTACATAGTAGCAACCAGATAGAATGGAGCGCCATAGGGAGGACTTCCTGCCAGTGAGTCTGGAAGGGCTTTTGACTTCAGGGCCAGTTTGACAGCCTTCCAGACCGTGGTGATCTCCTTTTCAACCTGCCCGTTTCCCTGGGGGTTGTAGCTAGTAGTGGACGTGATGCCCCTCACCAGCAGGTACTGACGTAGCTCGTCATTCATAAAGGATGAGCCCCAGTCACTATGAATATAGCTGGGATACCTGAATAGGGCGAAATTGGAGTCGAAGGCCTTTATGACTGAAGAAGCGGACATGTCTGGACATGGAATGGTGAACGGGAAATGGGAGCACTCGTCAATGATAGAGAGGAAGAAGGTGTTCCCATTTGAGGAGGGGAGATGTTCCTTAAAATCCATTCGAACTTGGAATCCAGAGTAAAATTCAAGTTTTCTCCCATAATTATTTTCCCTTTTGCATTAGCTAACTGCATAAAAACTTCACGCATAAATTTTCATCCTCAACATTCAGTGCATATATATTCAAAGTCCAACATTCAGATTATATTTTACAATTTATCATCATATACCTCCCCTCTTTCAGTTATTACCTCCAGTATTTCATTTTGTAAACTTTTATTTATTAATATTGCTCCTCCTCAAGCTTTAGAATTAAATGAAGAGAATACCTCTCCTACCCAATCTCTCTTTAATTTTGCATGCTCTATTTCTGTTAAATGAGTTTCCTGTATAAAAGCCACATCTACTTTAATTTTTTTCATATAATTCAATAACCTTTTTCTCTTTATTGGATTCTCAATTTCATTAATACTAATAAATGACAATTTCCCTGCCATTTCATCAGATGCAAGGATCGACAATGAGATAGACAACAGACTCGCCAAGGCAAATAGCGCCTTTGGAAGACTACACAAAAGAGTCTGGAAGAACAACCAACTGAAAAACCTCACAAAGATAAGCGTATACAGAGCCGTTGTCATACCCACACTCCTGTTCGGCTCCGAATCATGGGTCCTCTACCGGCACCACCTACGGCTCCTAGAACGCTTCCACCAGCGTTGTCTCCGCTCCATCCTCAACATCCAGTGGAGCGCTTTTATCCCTAACGTCGAAGTACTCGAGATGGCAGAGGTCGACACCATCGAGTCCACGCTGCTGAAGATCCAGCTGCGCTGGATGGGTCACGTCTCCAGAATGGAGGACCATCGCCTTCCCAAGATCGTGTTATATGGCGAGCTCTCCACTGGCCACCGTGACAGAGGTGCACCAAAGAAAAGGTACAAGGACTGCCTAAAGAAATCTCTTGGTGCCTGCCACATTGACCACCGCCAGTGGGCTGATAACGCCTCAAACCGTGCATCTTGGCGCCTCGCAGTTTGGCGGGCAGCAACCTCCTTTGAAGAAGACCGCAGAGCCCACCTCACTGACAAAAGGCAAAGGAGGAAAAACCCAACACCCAACCCCAACCAACCAATTTTCCCCTGCAACCGTGTCTGCCTGTCCCGCATCGGACTTGTCAGCCACAAACGAGCCTGCAGCTGACGTGGACTCTTTACCCCCTCCATAAATCTTCGTCCGCGAAGCCAAGCCGAAGAAGAAAAGACACATCCAATTTAAAACCTATCCATACAGCATCCCCCTCCATCTCCCCAACCAACCCAACCCTCTCCATATCTTCCATCTATAAACAGTCCAAGCTAGGAACCAAAAAAAAAAGATAAGAAAGATAAGGAAAACCGCAGAGTCATGTGATGTTAAGGTGCCTCTATCACCCTGATCTATACAGGATGCAAAACTAGTCACATTAGTGTCCATGACAGTGTAGTGGTCAGCATCACATTCCCCACTAACTCACTCAGAACATCATACCATCCCTTACAATAAACTTAACAATCTACCTTTTAATCTATTAATCTTATCCAGTATATCAGATCATGCCCAGTATAGATTAAACCTTCCTTCCCTTTTTAACCCTCTCAAAACGATGTATTTTCAGTTACAGCAAAACCTCTCAGTTATATAATAAATTCAGGTGTTTACAACCATCTACTGATCTTTAGCAAGCAATGAATTGGCATATACCTTTGCTTCATTAGGCTCAGTAAAAAAATCTATTCCTCCCTCCCGGGACGAATACTTTCTGAACAGCTTGATATCTGAAAACAAAGGCTGAGCCTTTTTTCCATCAATACATCTTTAACCAGATTAAACTCCTTTCACTTTTTCAACAAATCAAAACTTATATCTGGAATTTTTAAAAAAATCTTATTTCCATTATAAATCAAAGATGATTGCCTCTCTTTAGCTGGTTTTGCTGCCAGCTCCAATATCTCCTCTTTTACTTCATATCAAAGGAATCTGACAAGTATTGGACGGGACCTTTGGCCAGGCTGAGGTTTAGGTCTCAGTGCCCGATGGGGTCGTTCTATCTCCAAATCCCCTTGAAATGCAGCCTATCCCAAAGATTCCGGTATCCACTGTTGCAGAAATTTTTTTCAAGTCTTGACCCTTGTCCCCTTCTTTAAGTCCAACAATCGAGATATTGTTCCATCTACTGAAACTTTCCAAAACGTCCATCTTTTGCATTAACTGGTCGTGCTTTACAGCTGCTTCTGCATGTACTTCCTTCATTTGATCTTTCTGATTTTGAATTTCAAATTCATTCCCTTTAATCTTTCCATCCACTATTTCAAATCTAGTGTCCACCTGTTGCATTAATCTTTCCATCTTATCACCATTCTTCCTGACTTCATCAGTTAACACTTCCATGGATTGTCGAAAAATGTCTAACATTTGCTTTAATTCACCAGAAGAAGCTTCTGCACCTTTTTTCTTGATTGTAGGTCATTCTTGTTCTTTCCTTTGCTTTTCCAGGTCCTCTTCTTGATCACTGGCAGTGTCCAAGGTCTCCCCGGCTTCTGGCCTCTCTCCTTTGGATATTACCTGATGAACAGCTCCAGGATCCTTTCTCAAGGTCGTCCTCTCTTACTTTTCTTGTTCAGTTTCTTGCTCAGTTTCTTGTACAGTAATAAGTCCCTTGTCCTTCTTTGGTGGCATTGTTAATGTCTTCAGACAACTCTTTCATATATTATAACTTTTATAACTTATTTTGTTACTTTTTCTCAACTTCTGAGGTGAGCAGAGATTATAAATCTAAACAATCACGTGGCACGCCCCCCCCCCCCCCCCCACCCCTGTCCAGTGCCCTTTCTTGCCAAAGCTGGAACACACTGAGTCTTTTGCCGTGGAAGGGTCACCTGGGTGAGCGAGCTCGCTGGCTTTGAGGTCATCGTTCTCAAGCTTGGCCTGTTCCAATGATTTGGCAAATTCAGCATGACTAGACAGGTTGTTCTAACCCGACTCGAGCAGTCGATGACTCGTACCTTGAGCAGATCCCCACCACGAGAGTGTCCCGGATCTGTTCTTCCTCACAAATGTGGCCCGTAACAGCTTCATACCTGTATTTCTTGGCAAGTGCCCACAGATCCAGCAGGTAGTCATCCATGGTCTCTCCTGGCTGTTGGAGACATAGAGCGAGTCAGTGCCTCAACTAAGACTTCGTTCTGTGACTTCAGGTACTTAGCCTTCAACGCCTCGATAGCAGCGTCATGCATAGAGCAGTCCATGATGACTGCACACCCTTTCGTTCCTACCCAACGAGTGCAGACCTTCTGAGTTCATTGGTGTGGAAGACGTCTGTGATCACGTTCAAGTAGGCCTGGAAGCAGTCTAGCCAGTATGTAACTCCACAGCCACATTGGGGGACAGAGGGTCTATCAGTAGCATACCTGGCATGAGTAGCGCTTCCATCGTGAGGGAATAGGCAAATAAAATTGTAGTGTAAATAAAAGGTCTCATGACTGGAGGGAGAACAAACGCTTTTATTAGCTCATAACTAAGGGTAGATTCTCACAGTCGTCTTCAGAAGGGTTCTGGGTTTTGGCGGGAAACCAGGGTTATATGTGAACAGTTGAGGACAGAGCTAGGAGGCAGGGCCAGCCATCAGCACAACACCCTACCAGTGAATCCCAGTTCACTGCACTGTCTTATCAGGATACTGTTTCTATTTTACTTTCTCTTCCATTTTAGCCTGTTTGACCTTGTCCACAGATTTTCACGTATTGGAAGGTTGGTCATATGCGTCAAGCCATCAGCATTTTGGCAAGAGAAAGGCCATTCTGTCGTACCATACTTCAGTGAATCATTAGACTTTGGTGGAAATCCTTTGGTGGAAATCCTCTCATCCATCATGTACTTTCTTCATAAGGCTCACCACCTTGACAGAACTCTCTGCTTGGCCATTAGACTTTGGGGGATGTTGGCTTGATGTCAAACATGCCACCCCCCTCCAAATATTGGGAAAGGACTCAAATTCACTGCTTGAACATTGTGGACCATTGCCTGATACAACTTCACAAGGAACTCCAGGCTTCGCAAACACACTTTTCATGAAAATTATGACTGCTTTGCTGGAGGTTGACTGTAGTGTTGTTTCCTCTGGGTAATTGGAAAAATAGTCTGTTACTACTATATGACTCTTCTCATTACAGTCAAACAAATCTACTCCAACTTTGAAGTACGGCCTGTCCGGTGCAGGGTGTGGTGTAAGTGGTTCTCCTTGCTGCTTTGGACTACAGGCAAGGCATATTTCGCATGAAGCAGCGACCTGGCTTATGTCTTGCTTCATTCTTGGCCAGTACATCACATCTCGAGCTCCGTGTATCTTCTGGAGCATTTCCCTGCATAGTAACACTGGAATCACACACTTGTTCCCTTTGAAGACTTTATCTTTCACAACTGACAGTACATCTCTGCATGCCCAGTAATCCCTCATACCCATTGGACAGTCATTCTTTCCTGCTGGCCATCCTTTCTGTATTATATCTTTGAGCTCTTTCATTGTTTCATCAATCTCTGTTACTTTCCTGATCTGCTCGATTCTGTCCTGGGGTACTGGAAGTGAGGTGATAATCATGTCAACAGCAGTCTGTATCTCCGCATTAACCTCTTGGTCGCTCTTCTTTCTTGTGAACGGCTCGAAGCAGTACATCAGCTGCAAACATGCATTTTCCTGGCGTGATAATTTTCACATCATTTTTTTTCAGCCTTATCAATATGCGTTGTACTCTCATGGGACAGTCATTCAGTGGTTTAGACATAATTGAGACCAGTGGTTTATGGTCTGTCTCCACTTCAAGTGCTTGTCCCTAAATGCATTGATGGAACCTTTCACATGCATAAATGCTGGCAAGAAGCGCCCTTTCTCTATCTGTGCATAGTTGGCTTCTGCACTTGTTAAAGCCCTTGATGCATAGGCCACAGGTTTCCACATGTCCTTATGTTGCTCCCATAGTACTGCGCCAAAGCCACGTCAGGATGCATCAGCCGAGATCCTGATGTGTCTATCCAGATCGTAAAATTATAGTACAAGGTCTTCTGTTAGGCCTGGAAGCACTCTTTTTGCTTGTGAGACCAGATCCACTAATTTTTCTGCTCAAGGAGTGACCTAAGTGGTGCTGAAACAGTCAATAAATGAGGGATGAACTTAGCCAGGCAAGAAACGTCTCACCTCCTCTTCGTTTTGGGGTTTCACAAAATTCTCACTGGCTGATGTCTTTCTTAGATCAGGCTTCATTCCCCATTCAGATTTGATATCTCCTATTAAGGTCAGTGTCTTTACACCAAACTCACATTTTTCTTTATTTCATTTCAAATTGACATTCCGTGTCATGTCAGGCACTTGCCTTAGTCATGTATCATGTTCATCCTTGGTGGACACCCATACAATGGTGTCATCCCTCATGGTTTCAACTTCAGGTATCCTTTCAAAGATCATGTGGATGGTTTTATGGTAGACTCCTGGTGCAGACAAGATCCCATATGGTAGCCGAAGAAAGCAGGATTTTCCTTGTAGTGTGTATTCTCGAACTTGCCTCATTGAGCTTCATCTGCCAAAACCCCGATGACACATCAAGCTCGCTAAACCACTTGGCATGTGCAAACCAGGACATGATTTCCTCCCATGTCGGCAATTTAAAGTTCTTTCTCTTGATGGCTTTATTGCGATCTCTTGGCAATGCTCCACTTTTCTTTTGTGCAATGACCAGTGAGCTGACCCAATCTGTAGGTTCTTCAATTTTCTGGATGACTTTCATCCATTCCATGCGTGCTAGTTCTTGTTTAAGTTTGTCTCTAAGTGGAAACGGAACTTTCCTGCATGCATGGACAACAGGAGCCACTGTCTCATCCTCATGGATCTTGTATACACCGGGTAAACATCCAAGCCTGTCAAAGTACGTGCGTACTTGCCCATGAGTGTCGTGTGCTCTTCTGTCTGTGAAGCCACTATGAAAACTCTTTTCACCAGGTCGAGCTCTTCACATGCACTCAGACCTAATATTGGCTGTACCCTCATTTCCACAATCAGTAGCTCTGACTTTAGATGCCGTCCTTTGTGTTTGAAGGTCACCAAACATCCCCCTTTTATGGAACATACCGGAACTATTACTTTTAATTTCTCTGGATAAATCTTGCTCTTTACAGTGAGAGTCTTGCAATCATCCATAGATAACAGATTCAACTGAGCTTTGATGTTGAGATTATAAATGGAATTACTGTCTCATTCAGTCATTGGAACAATCCATTCCATTTTACCAGCAGCAGTCTGTAGTGAATCCACAAAGAATTCCTACATTTCTTCATCCATAGTGTGCACATTTCTCTTGCTATCCCCTAATTTGCAGCACTTTACAAAGTGATTCTTCTTCCCAGAGTTATAGCAGGACTTTCAGTAGGGAGGACACATTTTTGCAATATGTTTACCTCTGCACCTGCTGCATTTGCTGCTTGAGCTTACCACTTTGCCGTAGCTTTGGGAAACTCCTGGTTGTTTTCATCGCATGCACCTGTGCAGCTCCTTAGCTTGTGCTCATGTGGTCTCTGCTGCCCTACACATATGTCAAACCTTTCTCATGCAACAATCTTTCTCTATGCCCGTTATCTGCAAATTGTCTCAAATGAGTGAGTTTTCCAAACCTCCACATTTCACATTCGAGTGTATGACGCTCGGCTAAGTATTGGTCGAAGCTCATACCTTGTTTCTGGTCCCAGGAGAAAAATTTGAATCTCTCGAACGTGACTTTTTTTTTAAAGCCTGGAAAAAATACTCCTCAAATTTTGTCATCAGAGTGTCCAATGTGAAAGCTGTAATAGATGTAAAAAGGCACCTTCACCCATCACGTGCAGAAACATAGATACTTTCCATTTCTCATCAGTATCTCCCACTCCCCCAGCCTTGAAATAAATGTTGAATTGCTGTTTTTGAAGCATTTCCAATTATTGGTTAGAAACATAGATCTGAGCAGGAGTAGGTCATTCGGCCCTTCGAGCCTACTCTGCCATTCAATGAGATCATGGCTGATTTTAAAGTTCAGTACCCCGTCCCCGCCTTCTCTCCGTAACCCATAATTCCCTTATACTGAAGAAATATATCAAATTCCCTCTTAAATATATTCAATGAATCTGCCTCTACTGCCCTCTGTGGCAATGAATTCCACAGAGCCACCACCCTCTGGGTAAAGAAATTCCTCCTCATCTCGGTCCTAAATGGTTTGCCTATTATCCTCAAACCATGGCCCTGGGTTCTGGATTTTCCCATTATTGGAAACATCCCATCTGCATCCATTCTGTCCAGTCCTGCCAGAATTTTATATGTCTCTATGAGATCCCCTCTCAATCTTCTAAACTCTAGCAAGTACAATCACAATTTACGCAATCTTTCCTCATAAGTCATTCCTGCCATTCCAGGTATCAGCCTGGTGAATCGCCTCTGCACTCCCTCCATTGCAAGAACATCCTTCCTTAGATAAGGTGACCAAAACTGCACACAATACTCCAGGTGGGGTCTCGCCAAGGCCCTGTACAGCTGCAGTAAGGTATCCTTGTTCCTATACTCAAACCCTCTTGATATGAAGGTCAACATACCATTTGTCTTTTTAACCGCCTGCTGTACCTGTATGCTCACCTTCAGAGACTGGTGTACAAGTACCCCTAGGTCTCTCTGCACTTCCCCATCTCTTAATCTATTGCCATTCAAATAGTAATCTGCCCTCCGGTTTGTATTACCAAAGTGGATAACCTCACATTTATCCACATTGTAGTGCATTTGCCATGTATCTGCCCAGTCCCTCAATTTATCCAAATCACACTGGAGCTTCCTGACCCCCTCTTCCGTGCACACAACCCCTCCTAGCTTAGTGTCATCTGCAAATTTGGAGATATTACATCCAATCCCCTCATTAATGTAAATTATGAACAGCTGGGGTCCCAGTACAGATCCCCGTGGTACCCCACTGGTCACCACCTGCCACTCAGAAAACGAGCCATTTATCCCAACTCTCTGTCTTCTACCTGCCAGCCAGTTCTCAATCCACATCAATACTTAGATTGGCAGGATACAACTTGTCCATGATGGGAACTATTGTCTTTTCTTCCTTACTCACACACTTCTGACCCCATGTTACGCTTGTTCCTTGAAGAACTAAACCTTGCTTGGGTAACAACTTTATTTTTTGAGCTACTTGAACCAACGCACTCGACTTCTGTCGTGGTCTACTCTTGGTTCCCGCACCAACTGCGCGCAGTGCTAACGGGGAAATGTAGTTCTTTATTATTCATGCATAGTAACACGTGGGGTTCATCGAATCCTCAGCATAAAAATTTCAAATACTAGAGGGCATGCATTTGAGGTGAAAGGGGTACGTTTAATGATGCGTGAGGCAAGTTCTTGTTTACAGTGTTAAGTGCGTGCAATGCGCTGCCATGGTTACTGACGAAAACAGACACCACAGTAGTGTTTAAGAGGCCGTTAGATAGCCACATGAGTGGAGGGACTGGCAGAAGAGATTTAGTTTATTTAGGCATTGTGATTGGTGCAGACATCGTGACTAAAGGGCCTGTCGCTGTGTTTTCTTGGACTCATCTCAAAGGATCGTCATCAACATTAGTGCAAATATTGCTATAAATTATACTTCAAAGTAAATAAATAAATAGTGCGAGAAAATAAGAGAAAGTGAGGGAGTGTCTGGTTCATTGTCCATTCAGGAATCTGATGGCAGAGGGGAAGAAGCTGTCCTTGTGTCGTTCAGTGCTCGTCTTCAGGTTCCTGTACCTTCTTCCCAACGGTAGCAGAGGACATAGCCCGGGTGGTGGGGGTCCTTGAGGATAGAGGGTGCTTCTTGTAGATGCCCTGATGGAATGGACTGGTGCCTGTGATGGTGCTGGCATAGTTAACAACTCTAGAATTTCCTGATGGTAGCTGTGTTAACAGAGTGGGCTGGATGGTGTGGATCCTTGATAATCCCTGCTGCTCTCTGGCAGCAGTGTTCCCTGTAGATGTTCTTGACGGTGGGAGGGTTTTGCCTGGGTTGTGTCCTCTATCTTTTGTAGGGCTTTATGCTTGGGGGCATTGGTGTCCCCATACCAGATCGTGATGCAGCTGGTCAGCACTTTCCATCACGCATCTGTAGAAATTTGCCAGGGTTTCTGATGTCATACCAAACCCCCCACACACTCCTGAGAAAATAAAGGCACTGACATGCTTTTTCACGATGCCATTACTGTTGGGTACAGGAATGGTCCTCTGAGAGATTCCCAAGAATTTAAATTTGCTCACCTCCTTCACCTCTAATCCCCCAATGATCACTGGATTGCACACCTCTGGTTTTCCCTTCCTGATGTTAACAATCAGCTCCTTGGTTTAGGTGACATCGAGTGCAAGGTTGTTGTTGGTGATAAGACCGTTCTTATCATGACTGTGGATTCAAAGGGTTTGTAGAGTGTCACGACAACCTGTCTTACAACACTCATGTTTACTGACACACTGACCCAGAGTAACAGAGGCTCCATGGAGTTAATATGCTCTTTCAGGATTGGAGCATTTGGTCTTCAGCCCTGAAGTTCTTCCAGTGCCTGCAATATCTACCAACCTGCAGCCCCTCCAAGATAGTGACTCCAAAGAATTTAAATTTGCTTACCCCCTCCACCTCTGATCCCCCAATGATCACTTCTGGTTTTCTCGTCCTGAAGTTAGCAATCAATGGTCTGTGGGTGGTGGTTTGTGAGCAGTTGAATTCCGTGGGGATTGGTTGGGATCCTTGTTTTGAAATATATAAATTACTTAGTTGAAAAGGTAGATGGGTGGGTTAGTAAGTTTGCAGATGACACAGATCGATGGAATTGTAAACTGTGCATCGAAGAGTACAATAGGTTATAAGAGCAGAGAAATGGCAGATTGAGTTAAATCCAGATGTGAGCTATTGCACTTTGGGAGGTCAAATGAAAGGGGAATGTATAGTCAATGGCAGGATTCTTAAAAGCATTGTTTATTGCTCATTGAAAGTGGCCACGCAATTATATAAGGTGGTAAAGAAGATGTATGGTATGTTTGTCTTCATTAGGCAGGGTAGTGAGTGCCTAAGTTGCTGCTTTATACAACTTTAGAATACACTGTGCAATTCTGGTCACCCTCTCACAGGAAGAATCTGGAGTCTTGGATCGTTTACCACGATGTTGCCTGGTATAGAAGGACTGAGACAAGGGGAGAGGTTGAACAAACTTGGGATGTTTTCCCAGGAGCTCAGGAGGCTGAGGGGAAATCTAATATTTCATTAAACCAAGAGGCATTACATCATGAGAGTATTGTCAGAACCTTGTCCCCCACGGTAAAAGTGTCACACTAAAGGACTAGCATTTAAGGGAGACGAAGTTTAAGGGTGATGTCTAAGGCAAATTATTTTTACAGAGTGAAGTGCCTGGAATGGGCATTTGAGAGGCTTTTAGCGTGTTACAAGAATATGAAGGAGATAAGGGTTGGGGGGAGGGTGGGGGGGATATCTATCAAAAGCAGCAGCTTTAGTTTGATTTGGATATCATATTCAGCACAGACAGGTAGGCCGAAGGCCTGTTCCTGTGCTACACTGGGCTTTTTTCTGATCACACTTTAGGAAGCATATTAAGGCCTAGTCAGGTGCAGAAATTTATAGAATTGTTACAGGGATGTGGGATTATAGCTGCAAGATCGAGGTGCAGATTTTTATGGCTCTGAAGGAACTTGGACATAAACAAGATGTTGTCAAAAATTCCCTTTACTTTGCGATGAAATGTAAAGAAAACTTTTTTTTCACATAGACAATGATTCGGATTGTCAGAATATGGTGGAACAGTCAAAAAGGCCTTCTGGTACTGCAGGTAGAGCGAGGGAAAGGTCTGAATGGATTTGTTCATAAAATTACGAATGACTCACAGTGCTGAATGGTGACCTCCTGTGGCACAAAAATACTATGATTAATTCAACGTTGATGGATTAGGATCCTCGGGATTTTTCAGCCCAAAACGTTTCCCAGCTTCACTGCTCGTCCAACATTCAAATGACTAATGAGCATGAACATTTGGAATACAAGTGGAATTCAGCATCGAGTTAATCTTTTGTTTTGTTTTGCCTGGTTACACTATTTACTATCTTAATGAAGTTATAATCAAATCTCAGCAAAATGAATTGCATTAAGATCGCTCCAAGTGGTCCCGACACTGCAGTGGAGGCATAAATTATAAATGTTTTCCAAACAAATGTTGTTGATTAGCATTTAATAATATCACTGCCCACCGAGGTTATGTTTCATTCTTCTTAATTTTTCCAAATTACAAGTATGCAGAGGTTTCAAATAACGTACAACTGAATTGCACACCTTTTATACTCCAGGGAAAAACTCCATTTCATTAACTTTCAATGACACTTCGAGATGCGCGTTGAAGGTCTGCAAAGACAAAGTACATTATATGCCAATCAGAAGCAATGCAATCCATCACCCTGTCCATTTGGGAAGACTCTTTTACTTCATATTTTACTGTCAGGTTTAAAAAGGACATCTTTCTTCTACCCGGACTAGTTTCACAGATTACAAAAATATATTTGGAAGAATTCTGAAGGGTAGATTAGCAATGCTGCCATTTTGATGGACTAGCTTAGATTCATCCATTATTAGTTTTTCACCTGACACAAGGAGCATAGCTGTTGAATCATTATTTGCTGCACCCAGAGATTAGTACGCTAAGAATCAATTTCATCTCTTTTTAGCAGATTACATTCATTGGGTCTGAATACAAGGGAACTCACCCATGTACATCTCCACAATTGTTTTACCTCTTTTTTAGTTGCGATGAAATGTTATTGAACTGAAACATAAACCTTGTTCTGTTGCCACAGATACTGCCCGGCTTGCTAAACAAAATTACATGAAAAATATTTGTGAAACAGCAAACTAATTCTGAAAATTATTTTAGTTTACTACATAACTCACCAGGATAAATTCATTTTTAGAAAAGGAAATAATTTCAATCCATAGCAAACTGAAATGGGCATTTGCCCAAACCTGATCCATATTCTTCGCAGACGAGTGAAGAGTTTGCCCTAGCCTAGCTTTGTTGACGTGAGAGATTTCAATTCAACTGGTTCTCAGTCCTAGCAAAAATCAGAACGATTCATTCAGTCAGTAGGGGGAAAAAGACAAGGGTTTATACTAAAAGAATAAAGATTTTTATTAAGCATTGTAAGTTGCATTCAATAGCCTTCCAGTATTACACCACACCATAATCCATCAACATCCGAGCAAACCCAACAGTAGTTCATTCTTGCACAATCCATATTTAGGTAGAACTCCTTTCAACTTACAGAAAAGGTACTATGTAGCTGTTGCGGGCAGGGAACTTTTGGGGTGGGGTGTTACATTTTATTTCTGTTCACTAATGTGTGATGAAGAGCATCAGGAAAATTATATGAAATAATAAAGAATTCTGATTCAAAGTACATCTCTTTTTAAACACTAATGAAACAGCGAAACGATACAAGTATACTTGCTTATACTAAACTCTTGACGGGAAGTTTTTAAACGAGCAATTTGCTGAATTGTTTGCTATGGAGGGGGGAATTGTTTTGACAAATGAAGCTTTTGAAGAATTTTGTCGAAAGATCACTTTGCTAATACAAATGCATAAAACAGCAACGGAGAAGAATATGAATACAGTAGCGATGAGTACACCAGGGTTAACATTAATCATTCAGAGTGGCTAGATAATTTTTGTAGGATTTAGAATAAATGCAACAGAGGTCAATAACCACAAAATTTAAGGTTAGAGCAAGATCAGGTAATGACTAAACATATTTTAACATCTTTTATAGGACTATGACTAACTGTTTTAAAATTTGTAAATGGGCACAGTACTTGTAGGATGGAAGAAAGAGGACGATAACATGCATAATATTAACTACACTTCAAAAATTATGAACCATGCAGAAGTTTAGCTGTAGTACTAATGTCTACATTTGATTCAAAAACCACTGATTTCATTGATTCACGGATGCATGGTAAGAGCTGTCATATTCACAAAATTATCAATTGAATGGTGTTTTACTTTTTAAAGGTCATCTGCATCTTCAATGAATGGTTTCAGTTGTTTCTTGACATGTCATTTGCTTCTTACACATATTTGCTTTTTCTTAAAGATCGCCAAAACTGAAGCTGCAATATTACTTCCTAGAAACTTAACACTGAATTGTTTTATTTTAAAAAATCTTTTGCTGACGTTACCACACCAAAACTAATGACACTGAAGTAATAGATTTTTTTTGGTGTGGTTCTGTGCCTTTTTAGGCTTATGATATTTAAATCTTAAAATAAGCAACTGACACAACACATAAAATCAATTAAGATGGCAAAGTCATGATGCCAAGTACTGTACTGTATTTTAACCTGTTCAAAACTGCCAAATTAAAGCCATATTTGCTTTACCTTCTGTAAAAGAAAATGAAAATCGTCTTAACCAGTTTGAATGTCTTGCAATACCATGTCAAAGGTGGGAGTCAAATGCTCTTCATTCCATTTTGTAGCATTCAACTGCAACTGGCTAGAAAGATTGCTTGTTAAACAGCTGACATCGAAGAGGGATCCAAATTTCAAATGTCCTCGTTTCTCTGAGAAGAAAATAATGTATGCAACTGTAGGCCATCCTTTTCAAATATTCCTATTCTGTAACCTTCAACACATCCTTCACCCCCTCAACCAAAAAAAAACCATTACTCTTCCTTTTTCAGGACAGCAGTATCAAGATTTTCATCTCTATTGCAACTGCTATCTGTAGTTAGTGCATTTAAGTGAGGAGTTGTATTGCACATTTTAGAGTCATTATTCAAGGCACTTTCAGTTTGATTGGAAGCCCTGACGTCTCCTTTGTTTCCATTCAGCTGGGAAATGGGTTTATTTTCATCTGAAACTTCATTTTCAGCAAGTGAGCTATCTGGAGAGTCTGCTACAAGGCCTGACTGAGGTTTTTCATGTTCCTCTGAACCGTGGTCTCCTGTATACACAGGGCCCTTCAATTCTTGAGCAACTTCTTCTGCAGAAGCAGCGTACGCTGGCTGAACCTGTTATACAATGAAAAGAAATAAGCAGGAACTTTTTAAAAAAAACATGACAAAACTGATCATTAAGATATTATAACCAGCCAGCAACATTACTGACATATGAACCTATGAACCATATTTTAAAGTTCTGTATAAAATCATGAAAAACACGTTGATGTCTGTTTAACCAGGTCATCGTACGATGCTTAAAACTGAAAGTAATGTTTTTGAAATGAGACAATAGCTCTACACAACCTAAACATCACATTTCTGCATTTCAATTGCCTTATGAAGATTAATTCATTCCACTGCAATTTTGTACAAATGCACTCTCCCCCTGTGAAAATTATGAACGTGGCTTTTTTCATTCCTTTACTTCATTACAAATTCCTCTTTTTCCTTGTTCAGAACAAAATTTGTCTTCCTCTAATACAAAGAACCTCATGCTTTCTGATACTACTCTATTTTCCATTTATCTACTTCTTTTTGTCTATTCATGTTTCTTTTGTAACTTGCACCACTAATTTACACAACGTACTTTACCTCCCCAATTATTATCCCCTACAAACTGTCCAATTCTTAATCCAAGTTATGTCCAAATAAATGATACTCATGTGAAAAGCTGAAGCCTGAGCATTGATCATGAGGAACACAGCTTCATATCCTGACAATTGGAATATAATTCCATTGTCCCTTCTCAGAATTACATTTTATAACAAATTATCAATCAGTTTGACCTCTACAACTTATACAGCCAATGGTATGGGTGGCAAGATCAGCGTAGTGGATAGTGCAACACTATTAGTGTCTGCAAACAGTCTGAATTAAGTGCTTGTCTGTAGGAGCTTGTACTGTGATGGACTATGTTATTTTGTATATTGTACATAGGTATGTTTTAGAGATAAATTGAGAGTTTTTTTTGTGTTGATCACAAACAAAACAAACACTTCACAACACAGATCTCATTTAAAATGCCAGAGCTCTGCTCAAGCCAGACAGTCCAGGCTCCGAGTGCCTTTGCAAAATGCCTACAAGAACTTCACAAGTTGGTGTTAATTGGACATGCTGCGGAGTAATGGATTATTGTTTTGGAAAGCAACAGGTGAATGGACTCAGGAGATTGGGTCCAGTGCCGCACTCTGTCTGAATGCAGTTTGCTGTTCTAAGAGGGCCATGTAGGTTTCTCTGAGAGAGGGAGAGAGAGATTCAGTTCTACAGTTCAGTAGCAGCAGCTGGGACTGGATCAAGCTTGTGGAAAAACCCCATTTTGAAGATGGGTTGTGAGTTCAAAGCCCTTGTGGCCCATATAAGAGATGGCTGGCTGTATAATGTTTCACCTGAGATAAGGGAAACAGAAAAGGAACTCTGTGGTGACCTGAAAGAAAGAGGATGTCATCTGGAGAACCCTGAGGGGGCAAGTTTCTTCGGCAAGACACTGAAGTGGCTGATTGGAAGGAATCAGTTGTGTGTGTCCAACGAGCAACAAATCTCTCTGAAAACCGACAAGAACCTTCCTGAGCAGTAACCATTGACCTTTCAAGCACCAAAGCCTGGTGAAGATTCATAAATGTTCATTTCTGTGCGCAGTATAAGAATTGCCTGATAATGGTGAACTTGGAGGAATGAGAAATGAGATTGAACTGTGAATCAAATAACTTTTCTGAACTTAGACACACATAACTTACACGTGCACTTAGAATTAGAAGCGGGTTAAGTAAATCAACAGAGTTAAGTTAAAGTGAGATCCTGTTTTCATGTTCAAAGATAATTAAAAGCAACTTTTGTTTAAGTCTCCATTTGTCTTGGTGAATTTCTATTGCTGCTGGGATTTGGGGTCCTCTGAGCTCATCACATTGCATTCTCCCCCTGACTGCGTGAGTTTCCTCTGGGTGCTCTGGTTTCCTCCCGTCCTTCAAAAATATACTGGGAGTGCAGGTCAATTGAGCTCCACAGACTCATGGGCCAAAAGGGCCTGTGTTACTGGGCTGTGTATCTGTGTATGTATGATGGTTTATGAGTCGGGAAAGATCTGGCAAACAATATAATTTAGCAAAATATGGGAAAAGTAAAAAGCATTATATAAACAGTGAGAGGCTACAACAAGTATCTAGGGGAACAGAGTTATGTTTTAATTATATAAGACATTACGTGGAGCACTGCACTGTATTGTTTTCCTTTTTAAGGAAGGATGCTCACATGCTGATTCTTGGAATGGGCAGGTTAGAGGGTTTAGACATGTATGCACTAAAGTTTAGAAGGGTGGAAGGGTGTTTGATTGAAGATTTTAACATCCTGAAGTGCATTGGCAGAATGAACTTGAAGACAATATTTCATTTTATGGAGAAATTAGAATGGGGATTAAAAAAGGATTGCTTATTTCAAATCTTGAAGAAAATTTTTGTTTTTCAAGGGTGGTGGATCACAGAATTCTCTTCCTCTAGTTACGGTAGAAACAGAGATTTTGATTATTTTTAAATCTGAGGGAGCTAGAATCTTGATCAAGAAGATTTTCAATGACTATCATGAGTAGACTTAAATGAGCTCACAATTAGATGAGCTATTATCTGAAATAGCAGAACAGTTTGAAGGGCCAATTAGCTTCATGTTCCTAATTAATACTTACCACATTATTGTTGCGAGGAATCTAGTGGGTTGCCATGAAATCATTTCTTTGATCTAAAAATATTTTCTTAGTTTGTTTCTGATTAAAAATTAAAATAGAGCACTTTTGATCTCCCTTTAGTCCCTCACTTGAAAAGGATCGTTATTTCTGAGAGAATCCAATAGTTCAGTCTGTGAGGACCAAGTAAGAGTTGATTGGCAAAATCACAACACTGGAGTAAGTCAGCAGGCCACACAGCGTACTTTATATAACAAAGATGAGGATACATAACGTTTTAGGCTCGAGTCCTCCATCAAGGTATGTAAATAGGCCCTTCAGCCCAACTTGACCACAATGACCAAAATGTCTCACTCACTCTAGTACCACCTGCCTGCATTTGCCAGATATCCTTTTAAACCCATCCTTTGCAGGTTTCCATTTATTTTTTTCTTGAACTTTGCAACAATACCTGCCACAACCACCTGCTCAGCCACCCATCACCCTCTGTGCAAAATACCCCTTTTTGGGGCAAAGGATTCTGAGTTCACCTGATCTAATCCCCTCATGATTTTGTATACCTCCATGAGATCAGCCCCTCATCCCCCTGCACTCCAAGAAATAAAGCCCTAGCCAAGCAACATCCTCATCAATCTTTGTACATTCTGAGTCCTGGCAACATCCACGTCAATCTTCTCTGCACCTCTCTCCAGCCTGACATATTTCCTACAGCTGGATGTCCAAAGCTGAAAACAATACCCCAAAGGGGACCTGACCAACGTCTGATACAACTGCAACATGACCTCCTAACTTCTATACTGAATACAGTGAGATGGGCAATTTGAATCCAAATTGCACAAGCTGACAAAACAACATGAAATTAATTTCTATTCATGCTGCTTTACTGGTTCTTGGTTCGATGACACTTAGATCTTATAAACCCTGGGAGATAGCATCCTGAAGCTCTCAAAAGCCGGTAGTGATCTACACAACTTGTCTTATGTTTGAAAGCAAGTAATCAAAGCATATGAAATGGATAGGAGGTCCAATCTAGACACCTTGCTATCAGATTAATTGGTAAAAATGTTCTTAATACATTTTTAGGACCATTAAGTGTTGAATATTTAAAACAAGGATGACCTCTGCCATTAATACCATGTTTTCCATAACGATGGTCAGCTCCTCCTCCATGTAGCATAAAATTCATTCAGGATCTTTCACAGAGTCCCCAGGTTGGACAACCATGGCGTGAAGATTTCAATCAGATTCCACCTTTACCAGGCCTCACCCAATTAAAAAAAAGTAGTCTTTGCTGGGCTATTAAGTGTCTAGAAGGGCAAACAGATCGAACAAGGAGGAGATAGCTGGCCGGGTAGGGAGGGAAAACTGTTTCTTTTTCATTTATTCAGAGATTTTTTTTTCCTTTAGATTACTCTAAAGAAAACATTTCAAAATTGTATGTCTATTGTGACTCTTTCTTAACACTTTTTGAAGTGCAAATCACAGTTAGAGCTTTCTACTTTCAAAAAGTTAAACAGGTAAGATTTACACATCCACAACATGCTCCAACATCTCAACTTCCAACAAGTTCAGCTGCTTGGTTTCTTTTTAATTGATAATAATATTGAAGCATAAGCCACCACCCATAACCTGAGATGAATTCATGGTTTCATTTTCATAGCTGCCAGCTCCAGTTTTGGAGCGAGTTAATTAATACCCCTACATAATAGTCAGTAGCACCACTGACTGGCCTGCTTTATTTTTGGAATATATCACATTATGAAAACAGACATTTAATATTAATAATTATTCAAAAGACAATACATTTAACTCCAACAGGAGGAACAAAAACACCATCTTGTCGCTCACCCCCTGATTTCTGACATTCCAGACAGCCGCACTTTTAATGTGGTACTTGGCTCCTCTGCCAAAACGACTAGCAGCTGGGCTGGAGATAATGCCTCTTGCACGCCTTTAAAAAAAAAGAACATTTCAAGTACATGGTAGTCATTTCACACAACCATAAACAATAGTACAGGATCACAAATACTTGTTATTATATTTTTTAAAACATGAAGTTTGTTTAAAAAAAATTTACCAATCCAAACCTTTCAATCTAGTAGCTTATACATTCATATTCTGCTATTCCCAATAATCTATGTAAAAATAATTTACTGCATGTTTGGGTTAATTGTATTTCATTCAAAATCCATTGCATTCCATGTTTATCTACACATCAATTTTCCAACACTGAAATCTTAAAAATGGGTGCAAAGATTTTGATGCAGAATAAATCTGCAACAGCTATTAAAATGTAGACACCATCCAAGTTTCATACTCCTGGTTCATTTAAACAATTTACAAAACACCCAGTTCTTGATTGTTGAATAACTGCACAGCTCAACAAAAGACACAATATCACAAATTACTAGCCTGCAATACCAAGCCAGTTTCCATTTCTTAAGAAGCAGCATTTTAACTACAGCTCTTGTTCAATCTCCTCTCCAATTTCTTCCACTTAATACCACACTGGAGGAGATGGAAAGAGAGGGAGATGGCTGGATCATTTAGGCCGTTAACTTATGGTCATGATACAAATGCCAGTATTTACCATTTTCCCCTAGTATGTTGGCCAGATTGCCAAAACCAATGGAATCCTATGCATGGTTCACCTGCCAATCATTCTCTTACACTCAAAGAGATCAGCATTCCTCTCAAAGCTTCATTTTCTGGCTGGTGCTTTAGCAGACAGCTTCAAAGCACCTGGAGTCTTGAGTGAATGACCAAGGCTCCAGAAAGGAACAGTGTCTCTAGTTCAGTCTGGAATGGGGGTGGAGCATGAAAAGTGAATGGTAAGAGGTCCCTCCACATACAAGAAAACAGTAAAACTGAAGAAATGGCACCAAGGGGTTCCAAGACTGGAAGGAACAAGTATTGTACATCTGAACACACAGAAGCAAGTCACAGACCTTCCTCCTCCACGCTGTTTCGTCCCACCCCAAGTATTTCAAGTGCGCAATGCAGTTCGGATTTTGGCAAGCTCAAACATCCAATGTGACTATTAATTGTGGGTAAATTAGAGTGGATTCACAATTGGATGTTTCAACCCAAAAATAATATTTGCAACAAATCAGAAGATTCTTCCAGCATGTTAAATCCCAATGAAAGCAGATACTGTGCAAGTTAATGTCAAGATATTAAAAATTTTCAAAGTTCAATGATTTTTTACAACTGAAGGTCAATCCAAATGACATATCCTAATTATATTACTAGCATGTTGCCGCTCAATGCACTGTACCCCAATCATTTATCAACTAAAATTTTCTCAAAACACAACCAATTTAAGCTTCACCATGTCTTCACAAGAAATATTACTGCAACAATTACAGTATATTTCAGTCAGCTATGACACTACATTATCTAAAGGCATTGTAAAATACTAATATACTTCCTTGTCACATGCAGAAAGTCTTACAAATACAGAGTACCTTTTGCGTAACTCTCAGATCATTCCAGTACATTTTGGAAAAAGTATGAAAAGTGGTATCTAATTGGTGTACAGCAGGTTCCCATTAACGGCAAAGTAAAAATGACCTAATAATACATGATAGTGATGTTGATCGAGGAATGACTATTGGATACCAGAATAAATCTCCCACTCTTCAAATGAGTCTCATGAAATCTTTCACTGGAGTGCAATTTGAATTCATTCTCATTCAATGATGTGCCAATGGAACCTCAACCAACAATGTGGAAAATAAGTCTTCCAGGAACACATCCATGAACCTAACCCATGGAGATGTGGCCAGGGGTGGGGTGCAAAATTAGTGTAGATCAATCAACCCACATTCCTAATCATTCTCCATATCACATCTCACACTCTCATTTAATTTACATGCAAGCATCAATAATGCTACTTTCTTTCCAAATAAGAAGTTAGTCGCCAACTTGGTCAGTCAGGAGTAGAAATACCTACAAAAAATGAATTAAGTTATCACCACAGATACCTGCAGAGTGGAATTTAGAGGGTGACTGAGAGATGGCATTTCAATATGGTGACTCCTCAGGTTCACGCTCTGTAGTCACCTGATAGGGCAGGAAGGAAGATAGCTGACAGATACCTGGAGATATAACCACAGGCACATTTTGCTGCAGAGGAACCAAATGAGCAAACTGACAAGGCTAGCTTCGGGGGGGCGGGGGGAGGGGGTGTAGATATGGACATGTAGAGTTAAATATTTTGTTCTTTACTGGCAAGCCAGGATGCCTACATTTTTTGGTTTTAATATTTTTCTTCTTTCTAGTCCCATTATAGATAACCATCTTTTTCAACCATCTTTGTTAGATGCAGATTTTAAGGAATGATACAGATTAGGTAACAAAAGTTATAAAGATCTTTTTATTCGAGAACAATTTAATCTTCCTAAGACTTTTTTTAAGCTATTTACAAGTTAGCCATTTTGTTCAGTCCAATCGTTCTGATTTTCCTTGACTCTCAAATACAAATATTCTTGATTTACTTTTTAACTTACAGTTTGTCTAAGGTGGATTAAATCATGTATTTATAATGACCTACTGGATTAAAGACCAGTCTCAATGGCTGCGATTACGAATGATTGGGAATGCGATTTGGATATAACATTTTCAGATGAAAATCGGTACGCTCCTCTTCACTTAATTAATGATTCCTCATTTTGTGCAAGGCATTGTTTATTACAATTTAAGGTGATACATAGAATACATAGGTCCAAACTTAAATTATCTCATTTTTATACAGACGTTGATCCACTATGTGAAAAGTGTAAAATTTTTGAAGCTTCAGTGATTCATATGTTTTGGGTGCCTCAATTTCGGAAGATTTGAGGAAAACTTTCCAAATTTTATCAATGATTTTTAAGATCAAAATAGAACCATGGTCTTTAATTGCCTTGTTTGTTTTTTCTCATGAACTGGATATACCTCTGGTTTTATATTTCATTATATTGATAGCTAGACAAGCAATTTTAATGAAATGGAAAAACAACTCCTCACTTACTCATACACAGTGGATACATGATGTAATATCTTATTTAAGCCTGGAGAAAATTAGATACAACATTATAGACAGAAAGTTTCAATTTGAAAAGATGTGGAGTCCATTCCTAAAATACTTGCATGATTGGAAGTTTTAAGAAGTTTGGATGTTCCAGTGATTCTCTGTCTCGTGTCTGAAAGTCGCTATTTGATCCACATCTTTACATCCTTTTCTACAAGGTAACTGATTAGAGGGAGGGGTTAGATTAGATTTAGGTTTTTTTTGTTTTCTTTTTATTCCTTTTTTTAAGATTAACTTGTTAAATATGGGCTTAAATACAGTTGTCATAGATCATATTAAATTAGACAGAACTTGCTCTTTGTTTTGATCAAGGGATAATCTAATGCACTTTTACTTATTTTCTATCCATATGTATCCGATATGACCTGTTATTTGTTTCATTAAAAGGACTTTGTATGTAGGATTTACATGTTAAACTCAATAAAAATATTTTAAAAAGAAAGAAAAGGAAGTTTACATTCAAAAAGAATACAAACTCAGCACAAAACTTATGCAAATCTTTGAGCCTATTTTTTCAGCTTGGAAATGGGAGGCACTTCAATCAACATATATGAATCCAATCATGTTACCATGTCTGATAGCAAACACCAGAGCTTCCGTTGTGGCATAAGCAGCAGGCAATAATCCAATGAAAGCCATGAATACTGCTGTGCGAGTTCAGATCAATGTCTTCATGGATGGAGATAGTATGCAAAGGAATTTTCAAACTATCACAGAATTTCTAAGGAATTAATGAATAATCAAACATGAGTCTGCCAAAACGTGCAAATAGAAAACTAATGAACAGGTGAATTTCAACATTTTTTCAGTTGGAAAGATGGGTGGAAATTTGGAAATGGTGATGCCTTTTGGAAAGTCAAAAAGGGGCAGGACTTTTAGAGTATACCGTAGGGAAACAAGGAATGTTGAATTTTGGGTATTCAAGTCCAGAGCCTCTTGAAAGTTGCAACATGGGTAGTTAGGGTGGTGAAGGCAGCATTTAAGCATGTGTGACGGCTCACCACTAGGCAGGCGAACCGGCCCCGCTTGTAAGCCACGTGGCGGGGCAGCTGGCTAAAATGGCACCGTCGGGAGTGTTCCCTTCCTCCCAGCACGGGGCTCAGAAGCCTGCACTGGGGGACCACATGACGCCCGGATGACATCAGCATCCTCCAGCGCAGTTCTCAGCCAGGTCCGGGCTGGGAGTATAAGTACAGCCCAGCAGCCTGCAATAAACTAGTCTGCTCACTGAGCTCAACCCGTCTGGCTGTGTGTGTTCATTCAGGAGCAGTGTAGCTGCCGCTACAATTGGTGACCCCGACTGGTTCAAAGGTCTTTGAACCCATCATGAGCGAGTCTGGGATCAGCGCTATAACCGCGAAACTGCCTGAATTCTGGGTTCAGGAGCTGGAGACCTGGTTCGGCCACGCGGAGGCCCAGTTTCACCTCCGCCAGATTTCGTCCGACACGACCAAATTCTACCATGTGATCGCTACCCTGGACCAGGCCACCACCAGATGCGTGCTTCACCTCGTTCGGCACCCACCCGCCGAAGACAAATACGAGACCATCAAGCAAGTGCTTACCGGATCCCTCAGACTATCCAGACACCAGTGTGCCGCTCGGATGCTGCACCTCAATGCCCTGGGGGACAGGTCCCCGTTGGAGCTGATGGACAAGATGCTCGCGCTCATGGGTGAGCACACCAACTGCCCACTCTTTGAGCGCATTTTCCTCGACCATATGCCTGGGGACATCCGGCCGCTGCTGGTCCAGGAGAGCTTCACCGATCCAAGGAAGGTCGCCCAGAAGGCCCAAGAGCTATGGCGCGCATGATTCCCAGAGGGTCCAGCGATACAGCAAGTCATGAGGCATGGGCACGACCATGCCAAGCCCACCCCTTGTGCTGTGGTAGAGCATCCAGCCTCTGCAGGTGCCCCCAAGGGCTTAACCAAGGCCACAGCATCCACTCCAGGCCTCTGCTTCTACCACCAGCGCTGGGGAGCCAAGGCTCGGAAGTGTCGTCAGCCCTGCTCGTTCCAGGGAAATGACCAGGCTGGCCGCTGTTAATGGCTGCGGCGGCTGGCCAAGGACACAGCCTCCTCTACCTGCAGGACTCAGTCAGCGGCCGGCGGTTCCTTGTTGACACTGGAGCCCAGATCAGTGTCATCCCGGCCACGGCCGTTGAGTCCAGGAACCGACCTCGTGGACCTCCCCTCCTTGCAGCCAACGCGACAGCAATTTGGACGTGTGGATATAAAACAGTCCACTTCCAGATCGGCCAATGAAATTTTGTGTGGAGGTTCACCATCCCGTCCCTCCCGACTGCCATCCTGGGGGCAGACTTCCTCCTCGCACACGAACTTCTGGTGGACATTCGAGGTAGGTGCCTGGTGGACGCCCGTACCTTCCAGGCTGTTCAGCCTCGACCCCTCCCGCTTTGAACAACTGCAGATGGCCACGAGTTCCAGCGAATCCTGGACGAGTTCCCGACACTCCTCAAGCCATAGTTCTCCACTGCCTCGCCGCACCACGGGATGTTCCACCACATCCCCACCCAGGGCCCACCGGTTCACGCCAAGGCACGCCAACTCCCACCTGACAAGCTCCAGGTGGCGAAGGAGGAATTTTCACACCTGCTGGAACTGGAGATCATTCGGCGGTCCGACAGCCCGTGGGCCTTGCTGCTCCACCTGGTCCCAAAAGCCTCGAGCGGCTGGTGTCTGCGGAGACTATCGACGGTTCAACGAGGCAACAGTTCCTGACTGTTACCTCATCTCTCACATAGGGACCTAGGAAGTAGGAACAGGAGTAGGCCAAAAATGGCCCATCGAGCCTGCTCTGCCATTCAATAAGATCATGGCTGATCTAATTTATGACCCAACTCCACCTACCTGCCTTCTCCCCATATCCCCTAATTCCATGATCTTACGGCCAACCTGCACGGTGAGAGGGTATTCTCCAAGGTTGACCTGGTGCGCAGATATCACCAGATCTTGGTGCACCCTGAGGACATACCCAAGACGGCCATCGTCACCCCCTTTGGCTTGTTCGAATTCCTGCGCATGCTGTTCGGGCTCAAGAACGCCGCTCAGACCTTCCAGCGCCTCATGGACTCTGTGGGCAGGGACTTGGATTTTGTCTTTATTTATTTGGATGAGATCCTCGTCAGCAGCAAGGACCAGGCGCAACACAAGGCCCACCTATGTGCCCTTTTCTCCTGGCTGGCTGACTTCGGCCTTACCATGAACCCAGCCAAGTGCCAGTTTGGGTAAGAGTCCTTGCAGTTCCTGGTCCATACCTGGACAGCCTCAAGGGGCTGCAGGAGTTCGCGGGTATGGTCAACTTTTACAACCGCTTCATCCCAGGAGCTGTGTGCATCATGCAGCCGCTGTTCGCCCTCATCACAGCCAAGCACAAGACGCTCGCTTGGAACCCAGAAGCCTGCACCGCATTCAAGGCCACCAAGGACGCCCTCACGAAGGCTGCCATGCTCGCCCACCCGCACACCAACCTGCATATGGCACTCTCTGTCAATGCCTCTCCCACAGCCGTCGGTGCCATCCTGGAGCAGCAGGTGAATGGGCATTGGAAGCCGCTAGCATTCTTCAGCTGCCTGCTCCGCCCGTTGGAACGCAAGTATAGAGCCTTCGACTGCGAGTTACTGGGCATGTACCTGGCGGTGCAGCATTTCCGCTATTTTTTGGAGGGGAGGACTTTTACCATCTTCACCGACCACAAACCCCTTGCCCAGGCGCTCGCGACGGCAAAGAATCCCTGGTCAGCCCGCCAGCAGCTTCACCTCTCCTTCGTGTCGGAGTTTACCACCAACATTCGGCACAAGGTGGGTAAGGACAATGTGGTTGCCGATGCACTGTTGCAACCGGCCATCTGCGCGCTGACGCCTGGCCTCGACTTCAACCAGCTCGCCCAGGACCATAAGTCTGATGAGGAGACGAGGGCTTTCAAGACCGCCATCACCGGCCTGCGGTTCCGAGACCTCCCGACTCCGAGCGACAAAGGCACCATCCTGTGCACTATCTCCATGGGCACCCCGCGACCAGTGGTTCCCCAGCAGTGGCGCAGGCAGGTCTTCCATCACATTCACGACCTTTCACATCCGTCCATCGGGTCCAAGGTCCGGATGGTGGCAGAACAGTTCGTATGGCATGGGCTGCGGAAGCAGATTGTGGGCTGGGTAGAACATGCACAGACACACCAGGGCGCCCGTACAGGAGTTCGAGCACGTCCGGGAACAGTTCACCCATATTCACGTGGACATCGTCAGGCTCTTACCCATTTCCTGGGGCAATTGTTACCTGTTTATGATGGTGGACCACACCACTCGCTGGCCTGTGGCGATCCCGATGCCAGACGACTCCACCAACTCCTGCTCCCAAGCACTGTCGCCCGGTTCGGCATCCTGGCTCACCTTACCAGCAATCGGGGAGCCCAGTTCACATTTGCGCTCTGGGCACAGCTCGCCAACAGGTTGGGGATCCAGCTACACCACACCACGGCCTACCACCCGCAGGCCAATGGACTGGTCGAACTTCTACCTTAAGTCGGCATTCATGGCCTGCCTCACGGGTCCCGACTGGGTGGACAAAATACTTTGGGTGCTCCTGGGCATCCGCTCCACTCCCAAGAAAGCTATCCAGGCGTCATCTGCTGAGCTGGTCTACGGTGTGCCGCTGGCACTACCTGGTGAGTTCGTCAACGCACCTCACAATCCCCAGTGGTTGGCGCACAAACTACTTCCTCATCTCAGGGCACACTTGGATTCGTTCGAACCCTCACTCCGCCCAGGCATGGCACCCACCCGTCTCATGTTCCCAGCGAACTGCTTTCCGCGGAGTACATTTTCATTTGGCGGGGCCCGATCACGGCACCTCTGCAGCAACCGTACGAGGGGCCTTACAGGGTTGCACAGCATTCCAGCTCCACGTTCACCCTGGACATTGCCGGCAGGTGGGAGCTGTTTACCGTGGTCAGGCTGAAAACCGGCCCCACTTGTAAGCCACGCGGCGGGGCAGCCGGCCAAAATGGCGCCATTGGGGGTGTTCCCTTCCTCGCAGCATGGGGCTCAGAAGCCCTCGCTGGGGGTCCACGTGACGCCCGGGTGACGTCAGCACCCTCCAGCGCAGTTCTCAGCCAAGTCTGGGCTGGGAGTATAAGTACAGCCCAGCAGCCTGCAATAAACTAGTCTGCTCATGGAGCTCAACCCGTCTGGTAGCTGCCGCTGCACACGCTTACTTTCAGAAGTCAAGGCATAGAATATAAATGTTGAGATATTATGTTGCAGTTAGATTGCACAGAGTTCTGGCTGTGCATCATAACCATTGGTTATGATGGAGCAGATTCACCAGGAAGTTGATTGGATTGGAGAAATTAGATAAACTCAGCTCCATTTTCCTGGACTGAAGTAGGTTGATGAGTGACCTGATTGAAGTATATAAAATTATTTAAAGTATAGATAATCTTAGGTCATTAATGTTGTGTTGTAATAATTACTTTATTTTTATTTTTCTTTAAATGTAATTTTTTTGTTTTATTTATGTGATAAAATCTTTAAATAAAGTTTAAAAAAAAATAAAGTATAGATAATCACAGGGCAATTCTCTCCAGTTTCTTTACATTCTAAAGACAATGGCATAGAAAACATCAGTGTTTGTGACTTTCCATAATGGTACCGGTGAGAAAAATAATTACAGGTTTTGTGTGTGTGCATCCTAGCTTATTGCAGGGAACCAAACAAACATCCATCCTGAAATCCAAACACAAAATCGTTGCATTATTTTCAGGTTATTCACAAAATTAGTTGATGCTTTGTGTTTTAAAACACCCCCAACCGGAAATAAAAATATTCTGAAGTTCTCAAAAAAAGTCCAACAGCCATTTCTACTGAGCCACGCCGAATTATACTTCCAGTAAAAAATATTATTCAGCTTAAATTGCCTGGGATATTCTTACTTGTTGCAAAGAACAAAACAATTCTTCTTGGGCACAATTTAAAAAAAAGAGCATCGCAGCATGTGGATGGAAACAGGCAATTATTCTGTGTTTGTGAAATAGCATGAGATTTTTAAATGATCAATTAAGTATTTTTGAACATATTATCGACTCTGTAAAATGAGTCAACTTAAATTTCATACCGAGAACAAACATTTGAAGAGTTGAAGAAAGCCCACAGCAGTTTAAAATACAAGATCTATTCATTACATTTTTAAACAAGGAAAGACTGATCATCCTAAAACACTTTTTAGTCCACAAAGTATAATTGAACTGCATTCATTGCTGCAATATAGGAAACAAAACAAACACAGCAAACTGCCATAAAAATAGACAATTTATATTTTCACTAAGAATTTTTACATCACCCGAGAAACCAGATATGGCTTTTGTTATCTCACTGAAAAGAGGATGAGATGATCACTGACCTCTTTAAAGATAAATCTCAGAAAGAATCAGCAACAACTTGAGAGTACTGATGAAACCAATCTGTTTCTTTCCAGACTTGCCATGGAACATCAATGCAATTACATGTAGACAACAGTAAAAAGGCTCTAAAACCAGCAGGTAGTAATAGTGCTGTTTCTCCAAGCCTTTACGGCACTGGAAGTGACCAGAGGGACAGGTTCGGAGATATTTAAATGAGTACATAGGGTGCCTACTTGAATTCTCACAAGTGCCTTGGAAAAACAGCAAATAAATCTTCATCATTCAGCAAAATCCAGAATTCTTTGTTTGCTTTGATTGTTGATTCTATTAAATGTTTCATGCCATCAATTAAAACTCAGGAAAAATATGGATGCCATGCACAAATTTTACAGTCATCAACATACCCTCTGGCTGGTCCCCCCACAGACACAACTTGGAGAGGAAAAGCTGTTCTGCCACGCCCACGCTTGCTCCCTGCCCACTGGCCCACAACTGTCCCGGCAATCTCCAGTTTTCCTCCTTGAGAGGGCATTGGCTGAAAACCTGCAAATGGAAGAGGAGTAATTAATATACATTGTATTCTTTAGCAGGCCAAAATGAGGATGGAATGTATAAAACTGTATCGACAAACCTTTTTATAAACTGGTCAAAGAATTACCATAGTGAAAAGAAATTGCCTGGAGGTCAAAATATAGAAAATTAATGGCCACACTAACTGCAAGTACAAATTCAACAGTTGTGTAAATATATATGTGTTGCTACATGTTAAGCGTCTTTTCACACACTGCCAAGGGACATTATACTGACAGGTGGACTTGGAACTCCTCACTTCCATTGCTTATAATGAAAATGAATTACCATAAATTTACCTATTGTCATGCAGTTCAACCATATACAAATAATAGATGTAATTACAATTATATATGAAAGTTGATCAAGAATCACTCCTTTTTCCAGCTTCTATTGTCCTTAAACAACCAAGTCAAATGTAGTTTATTTTTAAAACTGAGGCTCTCTTTAGATGTGGTAAAATATTGTGGCTCAGATGAGAGCTGGAGAGTATAACTCAATTTCATCTTTCACATTTGCCCTCAGGTTCAAGATCCTCTTGTGCATTCTCACGGTTCAGCAGCAGCGGAATATCCGTGACTGAAAATCTGCTCCAGTACTATTTTAATTGCACAATGTAGAAAAGAAAAACACTATTATGCACGACAAAATAATTCTCCTACTATCTGTAATTTCATTGCACATATAATTCAGTAAAACTGAGGAAAAAAAATCAGTAGCAACATGCATTAACCTGAATAACGTAAACTCCTTTCCCACTGGATAATGCAACTTAAAATTAGACCAAAAAAAGGGCACCTTGGCTGACCTTTTTGTCCATCTACATTCACTGCATTTGATCCAGGTGATTCTCCTCTGCATTCTATCCAATGTAACCATATCCTCTCAATATTGTGGCAAACAGAACTGGGTGTTGCCACTTTCAGGAAACTACGGACTTCAATACCCAAGGTCCCTTTGTTCATCAACAGTTATATTTTTTTGGAATATTTTATGATTTTTCCAAACGCAGATCCAGTACATCAATCACGTTCATCAAGCATATTTACATTTCTTCTACTGAGTCTGGTTTTATCCCCCCTCCCACCCACCAACAACACAAAATAACAAAAAAGAACACATTAATCATTTAAAGAAACTTAAAACAATTCTTAGCAACCTAATATTAACTGTTCATTTTTTATGTTCTAACTTATTTTAATTCTTACACAACTCATTCTTGTGGCCCAAATACCTCTAATCAATTAAAAGCAGCTCTGCACTGTCAAGTAACATTTGAACCTACACAAAATAATCTCACATCTTACAGGTGGCAGATACATGCAATTCCATAAAATGAGACAAGTTTCACAACAAATTTCAACTATCAACAGTCATTCAATTTAACATAAGAAAATGAAACAAAAGAAATCAGTTTTTCCCAAAAAATCTTTCAGTGTCTTAAAAAATGGAGAGGAAAAGTTGTTGAGCAATATCTTCAACAAAAGATTCCACAATCACTGTTTACCCAGCAATCTTGCAGCCAAGTAGTTATCTGATGGAGATATTCAATTGTGACCTGATGTTCAGACTGACTTGGATTAAAACCCATTCAAAAGCCATGATAGTATTAAAAAAACAGAATTAAGGGTCATCTGGTATAGGTCAGCAGACAGAAATGAATCACTCTGCCATCATAGGCTTCAGGCGTCTCCTAAGATTGGGGCATTTGGGGAAGTCATTGCAGAAGGCTGCCATTACCCAAGAGTTCTTGTATACAAGCTAAGACAGCTTTGATACTCAGTAAGAATTCTTAAGAGTGATCGACTCTTATCTGATTCGCAGCTTTAGAGGCAAAATGCACTTCACTGAGCTAAGTCTCCAGATTTTTGCATGTTAAAATGAAGTTACTTTGGACATCTGGTAGTCAAAAATCCATTCCAACATGTTGATACTGCACAGACCAACCTCAGTCTGCAAAGAAGAATTTAAAAATGTAATACAGTTGAAAAGAATACATGCTTGTTTATAAATCTTTAAATCAGGCACTGGTGCGAATTAAAAATCTAGGTGCAAAGATTAATCTCATCGAGGAAGATTACAAAAGCGAATGGAGTACAATTCTCATGTTAGTTGCATGTGCCAAATGCACAATACCATGCACTCTAGTCTGAAATTCGACTTTATTGGAAACAAATTGTAATTCTTAGTATAATTGAAATTTCTAAGATCATGGACTTGAAATGCTGTGTTTCTAAAAGTTATTTAAGTTATAGCTTTGAATCAGAACTAAAGTTGTATGTTCAAAGATTTCATCAGGCCTGAGTAAAAAAAAATTGTCAAGTTAAGAAAAAAAAATTTAAACTTTGCCGTAATTTCAAGATTCAGCGAAGGCAAATCATCAGTATTGTTACTTACCACCCACACCTCTTCCTCTGTCATGCTGCGACAGAATTGGTCCAACAGGTCGTGGATAAACTGCCGTTGGGTAAAAATGCATGGTGGCTGGAGGAGGATAAGCAATAGGATGACCTTGCCTGGAAAGGTTTAAGCCTTCCAGAATACTCTGACGCATCTTCTCAAGTTTGGCAGCTTGATCAGCCTAGAATTAATAGTAAAATATTCTTTTTCATTCTGAAATGCTTGTATTATTACTGTTCTTCAAAATATCACAAAGCCAATCGAGCAAGCATGAACAGTTGCATACCATCTGCCATCGACAACAAAATTGAGATATGCTCCCCTCGCTTCTTTATTAATTTGTATTTCAAACTGAAACAGTTTCAAATATATTGCTTGGCAAACGTTAGGCAGTGAGAAACTGAATGTATTGTGTACAGTTCTGGTCTCCATACTTGAGGAAGAGTATATATGAGCCTTGGAGGCAGTCCAGACCAGAGATGAGGGGGTTGACTAAATCGTCTGGGATTATACACACTCGAATTCAGAAAAATGAGAGACCTTATAGAAACATAAAATTATGAAAATAAGAGAAAGGCAGGAAAATTGATAGGTGAGACCAGAACTAGGGGACACAGCCTCAAGATTTAGGGGAATAGCAGAGATGAGGAAAAACTGTTTTTCCCCAGAGAGGAGTGACTCTGTGGAATTCTCTACCCAGGGAAGCGGTTGAGGTGACTTCATTAAACAGATTTAAAGTTCCGTTAGATAGATTTTTACATAAAAATGGAATTAAGGAATATGAGGAAAAGGCAGGTCGGTGGAGTTGCGTCAATGATCAGATCAGCCATAATCTTATTGAATGGCAGAGCGGACTCGACGGGCCTGATGGCCGACTCCTGCTCCTATTTCTTATGTTTTGTTGACTGTTTTCTGAAATGTTAATTCAGCTTTTCTCTCCACATATGCTACCTGATGAGTGTTTCTAGTATTTTTTTAAATTTTATTTCAATTTTCAGCATCTGTAATTTCATTGCACATTTTGCTATTTGCTCAATTTGAACTGTGTACCTATAATTTAATAACAAGCATTTATCGCTGTGTAGAATGATGACAAATAGACACTTACAGATCTCCTGGATCTATTCCAACTGATTTGGAATGAGATTCAGTACTTCACGTGATATTCACAGATCACAACTCTGGAAATGAGTCGACTCCTTACATTCCAAATTTACAACTACAGCTTTTAGTATTGTTACTGTGAAACTGACTGATGAAGGTTAGCGCAATGCTGATACAGTGCCAGTGTTCAGGATTGGGGTTCGAATACCGCACTGTCTGTAAGGAGTTTGTACATTCTCCCCTTGTCTGCGTGGGTTTCCTCTGGGTGCTCCGGTTTCCTCCCATCATTCAAAACATACTGGGGGTTAATTGGAGTCATTGGGGTGTAATTGGGAGGCTGGGCTCGGGGGCTGAAAGGGCTGTTACCGTGTTGTATGCCTAAATTAAAAAAAAATAAAAGATTCTCCTCCTGATAACATGATATTAAGGATTTTTTAAAAATCTTAGTCATTGTTGGCATGACGGGCATTTATTTATTGCTATTTGCCTCTGAACTGAATGCCATGCTACATCAGTTAAAGTCAAGATATTCAGTGGATTTCCTTCCCCGAGGGACTGATGAATGAAGACGGATTTTACAACGATCCATGTGCTTCATATCACTGCTAATAACAGACTTTTTATTCAAAATAACAACTCCACCCCTTATAGGTATCTAAAATACAGAAATGATGTGAAACTATCAAAAAGCTGTCTGATGCCCATCTAATTTGACTACTAATTATCCTTAAAATAGTTTAATATATGGTTGTTCAAGTGCTTACCACATCATTATTATTATTATAATAAATAGAGGACATGCTTATTTAACTTTCTAAAAATTTTTATGGAGTTGAAATAATCTTAAAAGGCAGTATATTTTTTTTAATCACCGTATAAATACAGTGCACAAATATTCATCAAAATAACTAAATATAGCAAAATATAAAAACGTGTGCAGTGAACTTATTTAACTATGTAACAAGCAAATATATGAAATGTATTATTGGAGGTGGAATGGACAAGTGGATTTAATACTAGGTTTTAGAAGCAATTTGTTGATAGGTCCTTTAAAAAGTGCTCATTGGCAGCACAAACCTCGCCCTGTACTGTAGGATTACTAAAATTATTTTCTTTAATCTACACCATATATAAAGATAAGTAGCCAAGACCAATAAAGATTAATCCCAATCTTTGTTTTACTTAATCCAATGTGCCATTAGAATCTCTTAATGATTGACTAAAATAGCCTTAGTAGCTCATTATTTCGATGAAATTCACCAGGACAATTAGAAAAGAGTAATAGGAATGTGAATGAACTCAATTCACTCCATTTTAGCTTAATTGAGTTTAGTTCAATGACCAAACCATTCATTATTTTGATGGGTTGTCACAGACACGTAATGCTACAATCGTGCATTGAAGTTTTAAGCATCAAGTGGAATGTATATGATAGGATCTTGTGTCATTTTAAATTGAACTATTTAATTTAAAATAGCTCAATTTAGTAATTAGTATTATACTAATCAAAATAACATTATTTATCAAAAGATGGTATTTTGTTCTTTAATACATGGAATACATCGGTACTTGCATACAGCAATTTAATCAAAAAGAAGAAACCCTCTAAAAGGTCATGGACTCAGCCCAATACATCACAGACAAAACTCTCCCCACCATGGAGAATATCTACATGGTACAGTCCCTGCAATGTCACTGGACAATTTTTTTCAAAAGGTTTTCTTCCTGAAAAATAAATGGGGCTTGTGATAGACAACTTCAAGCTGAACACAAAGATCATTTCAGATTTGCTGCATCACATAGGAAATTGGAGGAATGTTAAATTAACTTTTATTGGAATTAGCATGTTCAATCTCATAATAATGCTGACATATTGCGTTAGATTTAACTCATCTAAAAAATTTTTGCTTCCGATTTCCATTTGTACTCAGCATCTGATACCTCTCGTGTCAATGTCCAACAATAGCCAGAGGCACTGATGGGCTCCAGTTGCTCTGACACCGCTTTTCCATGGTCGCAATGTCCTGGTGAAACCTTTCACCATGTTCCTCACTGACTGCACAAAAATCAGCAGAGATGGAAGTCCAAGCATAAATGCAAAACTGAATTTTCAATGACATGTTGCACTTTATGGTTTTATATGCTTGAAGCAGGTTTGTAATCTGCTGGATGTAGTTTGGTGTTCTGTAGTTGCCAAAATTTTCAACATCATTAAATGCCTTCCATGCAGAGGTCACATGATGGTGAAAGTCTAGGAGGTTGCAAATCCTAAAAGCTCCCAGACCTAGACCAGAAAACAGCACTAAAAATCCAAAATCCGGGTTAAAAAAAGAGAAAAAATCCTGTCTGAGGACAAGAAGAGGGTAAGGAAGCTTCAGTCAACAAAAAAAGGGAAAAATACAATGAGGAAATGGATGTCCCAAAGAGGATCTGAGGCAAGTGGAGGTGCCTCATGTTGGGAGTAATGGCAATGCTGACCCAAGAGCCATCGAGGAGGATGTAACACCCCCACCACGACCTCAGCGCCAGAGTTCCACAAGCAGGTGGTGCCCAGAGCAGAGGAATGGTCACGAGTGGCAGTGAAAGCAGTAAGAGCCTTGGAACAGGTCAATGAGAACAAGGGAGGACAGCTGGCTCTCCCTCGTCGCTCGCAAGTTTGTGCGCCAACCAGCGGTCTCCCGACGGCAAAGTCCACCCAGCAGTGCGTCGAGTCAGGGAACGGCGGGCTCGAGACTAACAAGCTCCAAGAGGATGCGGAGGAGGTTGACCGGGACAGCGATGGCAGCAATCGCGAGGGCCGTCAAGTTGGAGACAAGGGCCGGTGGGGAGACAGCAATGGTGGCGGTTGAGTGTGCGAAGGACCCAGCTACGAGGCCAGGAGAAACTGGAAGGCTGGGCTACCACAAAAAAAAGGGAGGACGAGGGCCTGGGGTTCTCCTTAAGAGACATTTTACAGACTCTGACCCAAATGGAAAATAGGTCAGAGAAGGTAGTGGACAGAAGGGCCAGAGACATGTCCGAAAGATTAGACAGGATGGAGGGGCCCCTAGTGAATATAACACAGGGTTACAGAGGTAGAGGAGAGATTGGGGGCAGGGGAGGATTGAATTGCCACAATGGAGCAAGAAATTAAAGGTCTTCTCAAAGAAAGAGATGAGGTATGGGGGAAGCTGGACTTCCTGGAGAACTTCACAAAACGCTGCAACATTAAATAGAGGGACTGAAAAAAAAGACAACGAAGGAGGGAAATCTTATCAATGGATCCCCAAAGTATTGGGAAAGGAGACGCTGGGAACCCCCATTAAAATAGAAAAAGCCTTTAGTGCCCCGATCCCTAAGACAGGACTGGGACAAAGACCCTGGTCGATCCTTGTAAAGTTAAAATATTTTCAAGATTATGAAAAATATGAGGGGCAGCGGCAAAAGGGGCAATTCAGAGAGGAGCTCCCTTGGAGTACAGGGGGTCGAAATGGTTCTTTTATTCAGATATTCGTGCAGCTCTGCTTCAGAAGTGGAAAGACTTTAAACCGTTACCACAAAGGCTTTGAGGAGATGCCTGGGATTTTTCTCATATTACACCCAGTGGGTCCCTCAATACGCTGAAAAGGTTAGTCCCCTCTTAAAGGCCACCACTTTCCCCCTTTCGGTGGAAACCCAGATGGCTTTTAATTACCTCCGAAGTTACATTGTGAAAGTTGCGATGCACGCGGTAGATGAGAATGCACCTTTCCAAATGAAAAGTGACGCTTCGGATGTAGCCCTGGCCGCTACTCTCAATCAGGCGGGCCAGCCAGTTGCCTTTTTCTCACTGATGCTTCAAGGCCATGAGCTCCAGAACCTGTCTGTGGAAAAGGAGGCTCAGGCCATTGTAGAAGCCGTAAGGCACTGGAGGCACTACCTTGCTGGTAGATTTATGCTCCTCACAGACCAGTGCTCTGTCGCATTCATGTTCAACAACGCCAAGAGAAGCAAAATCAGGAATGACAAGATTGCTAGGTGGAGGATCGAACTTTCCACCTACAGTTTTGACATCGTCTACCGGCTAGAGGCCCTTAAAGACCCTCCAGATGTCTTGTCCAGGGAATGCTGTGCCTCCACACACACCGGTCAACTGCAGACCATACACAATGAGCTTTGCCATCTAGGGATCACTTGCATGGCTCATTTGGTCAAGACTCACAATTTGTCCTACTCAATAGAAGACGTTAGGGAAATGGCCAGGTCATGCCAGGTCTGCGCTGAGAGCAAGCCACACTTTTTTCGCACTATGAAAATGCACCTGATTAAATCATCCAGGCCCTTCAACCGGCTCAGCGTTGATTTTAAGGGACCGCTCCACTCCACGAACAGGAACACCTACTTTCTCTCACTCATTGATGAGTACTCTCGCTTCCCATTCGCAATCCTGTACCCAGACACATCTGCCTTGTCCATTATGACTCTATTTTTACTCTGTTTGAGTATCCCAGCTATATTCATAGCGACTGGGGCTCAGCCTTCATGAGCAATGAGCTGTGTCAGTACCTGCTAGTGAGGGGCATCACATCCAGCAGGACTACCAGTTACAACCTCTGGGAGAACTGGAAGGTTGAAAAAGAGAACACCATGATCTGGAAGGCTGTCAAACTTGCCTGAAGCAAAAAGGCCTTCCAGACTTGTACTGGCAGGATCACCATCGTGCTCCTCTCAATTCAGTTGCTACTCTGTATTGCAATCAATGCTACTCCTCGAGCTCATGTTTACGTTTGAAAGAAGGTCAGCATCGGAGACTACACTTCCAGCCTGGCTCACTAGTCCTGGTCCGGTCCTCCTCAAGAAGCATGCGAGGAGAAGCAAGACCCAACCCCCCCCCCCGTGGAAAGGGTGAAATTGCTCCATGCCAACCCCATGTATGCCTACGTGGAGTACCCAGATGGCAGGGAGGACACCGTCTCCATCAGGGATCTTGCACCCACCGGAACAGAGGATCCATTGTCTCAGGAGCCCCACGATACACTGAGATTTTTCTCCCCACCCCCGCTCATGGCCTCTGGGAACCCGATTCAGGAATAGAGTGAACGCCCCTCTATCATCCAACCGGAGCCCCAGCCTACTACCCTTCCATCACAGGAGGATCAGGAGACTCAAGAAGCCCAAGGCCCCCAGTGCTAAGGAGCTTCACCAGGATCTCCAGAAACCACCCCCCCCAGACCACCTTAATCTGTAAATAGTTTTAATAATATTTCAATTCTGTGTCTATTACTGGCTTCTGATCCTTGTTCTCTTTATCCACAGACCCTTAATTCTGAAGGAAGGGGTGAATATAGTTAACTGGGATTCACTAGAAGTGTGCTGTATTGACGACTGGTCCCACCTCCTTCCCCCTGGGGCCCGTATATAACCCTGGTTTCCCGCCTAAACCCAGAACCCCTCTGAAACCGGTTCGTGAACCCTACCTGTGTTTTAAGCTAATAAAAGCATTTATTCTCCCTCCAATTGAGCAAGAGCCTTTATCTACACTACAGGGAGGGAGCCCAGGTATGACGGCTAAAAGAGTAAAATATGCTACTTTCAATGCTAATGGCTTAAACGGTTCGGTGAAAAAATATTGAAAAAAATGTGGATAGATCTGGCCTTCCTCCAAGAGACGCATTTATCAGAGTGGGAACATCAGAAACTAAAAAGGGGATGGGTGGGTCAGATCATATCCCCCTCATTTGGCTCAAAAGCAAGGGGGTAGCAATTCTAGTGGGGAAGAGTGTTCCAGTACAGGTGCAGAGAGTGATTACTGACAAACGGGAAGATTCGTTTTGGTGCACTGTCAGATATATTCAGAACCCTGGACCCTAGTGAATGTCTATGCCCCCAATTCTAGTGGGGAAGAGTGTTCCAGTGCAGGTGCAGAGGGTGATTACTGACAAACAGGAAGATTCGTTATGGTACACGGTCAGATATATTCAGAACCCTGGACCCTAGTGAATGTCTATGCCCCCAATTCTAGTGGGGAAGAGTGTTCCAGTGCAGGTGCAGAGGGTGATTACTGACAAACAGGAAGATTCGTTATGGTACACGGTCAGATATATTCAGAACCCTGGACCCTAGTGAATGTCTATGCCCCCAATTCTAGTGAGGAAGAGTATTCCAGTGCAGGCGCAGAGGGTGATTACTGACAAAACGGGAAGATTCGTTATGGTACACAGTCAGATATATTCAGAACCCTGGACCCTAGTGAATGTCTATGCCCCCAATTCTAGTGGGGAAGAGTGTTCTAGTGCAGGTGCAGAGGGTGATTACTGACAAACGGGAAGATTCGTTATGGTACACGGTCAGATATATTCAGAACCCTGAACCCAAGTGAATGTCTATGTCCCCAATTCTAGTGGGGAAGAGTGTTCCAGTACAGGTGCAGAGGGTGATTACTGACAAAACGGGAAGATTCGTTATGGTGCACTGTCAGATATATTCAGAACCCTGGACACTAGTGAATGTCTATGCCCCGAATTCTAGTGGGGAAGAGTGTTCCAGTACAGGTGCAGAGGGTGATTACAGACAAAACGGGAAGATTCATTATGGTGCACGGTCAGATATATTCAGAACCCTGAACCCTAGTGAATGTCTATGCCCACAATTCTAGTGGGGAAGAGTGTTCCAGTACAGGTGCAGAGGGTGATTACTGACAAAACGGGAAGATTCGTTATGGTGCACTGTCAGATATATTCAGAACCCTGGACCCTAGTGAATGTCTATGCCCCCTATTCTAGTGGGGAAGAGTGTTCCAGTGCAGGTGCAGAGGGTGACTACTGACAAAACAGGAAGAGTCGTTATGGTACACGGTCAGATATATTCAGAACCCTGGACACTAGTGAATGTCTATGCCCCTAATTCTACTGGGGAAGATTGTTCCAGTGCAGGTGCAGAGGGTGATTACTGACAAAACGGAAAGATTCGTTATGGTACACGGTCAGATATATTCAGAATCCTGGACCCTAGTGAATGTCTATGCCCCCAATTCTAGTGGGGAAGAGTGTTCCAGTGCAGGTGCAGAGGGTGATTACTGACAAAACAGGAAGAGTCGTTATGGTACACGGTCAGATATATTCAGAACTCTGGACCCTAGTGAATGTCTATGCCCCCAATTCTAGTGGGGAAGAGTGTTCCAGTGCAGGTGCAGAGGGTGATTACAGACAAAACGGGAAGATTTGTTATGGTACACGGTCAGATATATTCAGAACCCTGGACCCTAGTGAATGTCTATGCCCCCAATTCTAGTGGGGAAGAGTGTTCCAGTGCAGATGCAGGGGGTGATTACTGACAAAACGGGAAGATTCGTTATGGTACACGGTCAGATATATTCCGAACCTTGGACCCTAGTGAATGTCTATGCCCCCAATTCTAGTGGGGAAGTGTGTTCCAGTGCAGGTGCAGAGGGTGATTACTGACAAACGGGAAGATTCGTTATGGCGCACGGTCAGATATATTCAGAACCCTGGACCCTAGTGAATGTCAATTTTAGTGTGGAATAGTGTTCCAGTGCAGGTGCAGAGGGTGATTACTGACAAAACTGAAAGATTCATTATGATACACGGTCAGATATATTCAGAATCCTGGACCTTAGTGAATGTCTATGCCCCCAATTCTAGTGGGGAAGAGTGTTCCAGTGCAGATGCAGGGGGTGATTACAGACAAAACGGGAAGATTCGTTATGGTACACGGTCAGATATATTCAGAACCTTGGACCCTAGTGAATGTCTATGCCCCCAATTCTAGTGGGGAAGTGTGTTCCAGTGCAGGTGCAGAGGGTGACTACTGACAAACGGGAAGATTTGTTATGGTGCACGGTCAGATATATTCAGAACCCTGGACCCTAGTGAATGTCTATGCCCCCAATTCTAGTGGGGAAGAGTGTTCCAGTGCAGATGCAGGGGGTGATTACTGACAAAACAGGAAGAGTCGTTATGGTACACGGTCAGATATATTCCGAACCTTGGACCCTAGTGAATGTCTATGCCCCCAATTCTAGTGGGGAAGAGTGTTCCAGTGCAGGTGCAGAGGGTGATTACAGATAAAACGGGAAGATTCGTTATGGTACACGGTCAGATATATTCAGAACCCTGGACCCTAGTGAATGTCTATGCCCCCAATTCTAGTGGGGAAGAGTGCTTCAGTGCAGGTGCAGAGGGTGATTACTGACAAAGCGGGAAGATTCGTTATGGTACACGGTCAGATATATTCAGAACCCTGGACCCTTGTGAATGTCTATGCCCCCAATTATGACGATGAATCATTTATACAGGGCATTTCCCTACGATTGGCAGAGGGGTCCGAAAATATTCTAATGATGGGGGCCACTTTTATCTATGTCTGGATCCGGTGCTGGATAAATCCACAAAACAAATAATGAGGACTAATGCCACCACTGACTGCGTGGGGGGGGCGGAGGGGGGGGGGGGGGGATCCGAATCTGATAGATGTGTAGCGGAAAAAACATCCAAGAGAGAGGGATTACTCATTTTACTCAAAGCAACATGACTCCAGAATAGACTATTTTCTGGCTTCAGCCCATATAGAGGGTTGGATCATGGAAGCTGAGTATGGGGCAAGGCTTCTCTTGGACCACTCCCCTCTCTGGTTTTGACCATAGAAATGCCAGATAAGCAGGACACAGCATACAGGTGGCGTCTTAACACTGTTGTTAAAAAAGCTGGAGTTTTGTAATTTCGTAAGAGCTGAAATGGCTCTGTTCTGTGAGGCCAACTACCCCTCTACTCCAGATAAATTCCTTCTGTGGGACATCCATACGGCATACTTGAGGGGCCAGATAATTGAGACACAAAGACAGTCAAGAAAAATTATATGAGGGAGGTGGTGGAATTGGAAAAGAACATTACCCAATTAGAGAAGGATTTTCAGAAATCAAGTTCAGAGGACCACTACAGAGCTCTTACAAACAATAAATTGGAATATATTATGCTTCAGATGTTTAGTATGGAGAAGGCTCTTATGATATCGAGGCAAAAATATTATGAGTTGGGGGACAGAGCTCACAAGATCCTCGCTTGGTAACTAAGGACAGAACAAGCCTCTTCAACAATCAATGCAATACCAACAGGGAATGGCCAGATCTCGTATAAACCAAAGGAAATTAATGAGACCTTAAGAGAATTTTATGAAGGACTGTATAAATCTGAATTGACTGGGAACACTAATCTAATGGGCAAGTTTCTGGCCAGATTAGATCTGGACTAGACCTTCCTCTTACAGAGGGAGAGCTGGGGAAAGCATTGAATGCACTACAAGCTGGCAAATCTCCAGGGAAGGATGATTCCCACCTGAGTTCTATTGAGAATTTAAGGATTTACTAATTCCTCTGTGTATGGAGGAGATAGACCAGGCAAGGGAGACATGGACCCTCCAGGAATCTTTCGCAATGGCGATTGTTACAGCAATCTTAAAGAAGGATAAAGATCCACTTTTGCCTTCTTATAGACTGATCTACCTGCTGAATATTGATTATAAGATCCTGCCCAAGGCCCAGGCTAACAGATTGGTATTGCATTTACCAAAATTAATAAATAAAGACCAGGCAGGCTTTGTGCAGGATATGCAAGCAGCGGATAACATTAGCAGAATGCTAAATATAATGCGTCTGGCACAAATCAGAAATGAGAGGGGATTGGTTGATTCCCTGGATGCAGAGAAGGCTTTTGATAGACTGGAGTGGGAAATTTTAATTTTAAGTGCTGAAGAAGGTGGGGTTAGGGCCATCTTTTCAAAATTGGATTACGACACTATATCATGCGCCCAAGGCAAATGTTATGACCAATGGACAAATCTCTTCAGCTTTCTCACTTACCAGAACTAGTAGACAAGGGTGCCCGCTGCCACCGGCTCTCTTTGTGCTAATGATGAAACCATTGGCTGAGGCCTTCGCCAGGATCCAGACATTAAAGGTTATAGAGTGGGCCAGGAGGAGCACAAAATCAACTTATTTGTTGATGACAGACCCTGCAACTTCTTTGCCTCAACTGCACGTGGTATTGGTGGACTATGGGAAACTCTTCGGGGAAAAAGTGAGGTGATGCCACTCACTGAGGAGAATTATAGCCAATTTAAAGTGGCCACAGGAGGGGGAGTTAATATTGATGGCAACTTGAATAATTTATACAAGTTAAATTACCCCCCCCCCCCCTTGCTGGAGAGAGTCAAGGAGGATTTAAATAAATGGATGTCCCTGCCCATAACATTAGTAGAGAGGGTTAACAGCATCAAAATGAATGTGTAGCCAAGATTCCAGTTGGGTTTCTTCAAACAGCTGCTACTCAAGGTCAGAATTTTTCTCTGGAACGGTAGGGTGGAAAGGGTCTCTATGGAAAAATTAACATGGGATTACAGTCTAGGCAGATTGAGGAGGCTGGACTTTAAAAAATATTATTGGGCAGCTCAATTGAGATACATCGCCTTTCTCTTCCAGGGAGGAGGTCTACCATCCTGGGCACAAATTGATCTGCACCTGGTGGGTGAGAGGATAGAAGAGGACTTTATTTATAAATGGGACGCTAAATTGCTGTCAGGAATGAAGGACAGCTCCATATTAAAACAACTGATTAATAGCTGGAACAAAATTAACCAATATTTGAACATCAAAGCAGGCCAGTATTGGGATTAGACTGAGATTTAAGCAGTTCAGATCCACGTTCTCGATGATCTTACTTGAAAATGTATCACCTGAGGCTACACCTGAACCAGACAGAACTGCAGATTTGCTGTGCTCTGCTGATTACAGAAATGTGACTCTTGGACTCATTCCAGAGTGATCCAGCTTTATGGCCTGATGTCCTTCAGGGCAGACAGAGATCTGTTGCTTATGGAAAGACTCGAAGAGGGGACTGTGCATTTACATCAGTGGGAAGGGGCGCAGAAATATCCCTGATGTAAGGATGTTCTGCTCAGCAAAGATAGAGTACCTGATGGTGAAAAGCAGACTCTTCTACCTGCCCAGGGAATTCACGACCATGTTGATTGTCGGTGTTTATGTTCTACTTTCGGCAAACGAGGGTGAAGCAATGAATGAAAGACCAGACATCCCACTCTGACAGTTGCATGATTGTTGCTGGCAACTTCAGCCACGCCAACCTGAAAATTGTTCTATGATGGTTTCAACAGCATGTCAACTTCGCCACTAGAGGAGAGAACATCCTCATTCGGATGTACATCAACGATTCTGCTGTGTACAAGTCTGCTCCTCACCCCCACTTTGGTTATTCGGATCCATCCTGTTAACAACGAGCAAAATCAATTCACAGGGAGATCAGGACATGGCCGAAGTGGGGGCACAGTAGTGCTACAAGACTGCTTTGAGACCACAGCCATGTAAACATCAAGGAGTACAAGAGTTCAGTGATTGGCTACATAGATTAAAGGCTACACAACCATGGGGATCCAGAAACCACAGTTGGATGCAGTGCTTATTATGCTGCTTTCAGGACAAGAGACAAGTTGGCACTAAGATCAGCCAGGGCTGAATTTTCTTGTGCAATCTGAAGACAAATTGTGGGTATGCACAGAAGATCCATAGGCAGCTGAGTGATACTGGCGACATGAGGTGCATGTGACAAGGGATCAAGACCATAAAAGATCTCAAGACAACCTTGCAAGTCAAAGACAACAACTCCTCCTTTCTGAACAGAATGAACATCTACGCATGGTTTGATGAGATGAACAGGCTGAAACCAAAATTAAAGCACAGTCTCTCCCTGATGAACAGGACTCTTGCATAGCCACCTCTGAGGTGAGAAGAACCCTATCCAAGGTGAATTCACACAAGGCAGTGGGACCATACAACAAACCCAGTCAGGAATTGAAGAACTATGCAGACCAACTGACGGAGGTCCTTATGGACATCTTCAACACATCAATGTAGCACTCCATCATCCCCGCGGGATTCGAAATAGTCACCACTATCATGGTACTGAAGAGGGTGACAGTAACAGGCGTCAATGGCTACCACCCAGTGGCAGTGACATCCTCGAAAAAGAAATGATTCAAGTGCCTGGTGAGGGAAGGCATCAAAGCACACCTCCGAGGGACATTGGACCATTTCAATTCACCTACAGATAAAACCGTTCCACTGATGATGCCATAGCCTTGTCCCTCTACTCTGTCCTGTCCCACCTGGGGGACAGCATTTAATACAATCATAGCCAGAGGTTCACGAAGAAGCTTCTGGCTATGATTCAACAGCCTTCTCTGAAATTGGATTCTGGACTTCCTCCAGTCTCTCTGGGTCAGTAGCAGAACACTGAGCACCATCACACTGAGCACAGGTGCTCAGCCTGCTCCTGCTCATGCTACTGATCCACGACTGTATCATTACAGATCCAGCTCCAACAGTGACGTCAAGTTTGCAGATGACACAACAGCCGTCAACCTCAACAGCTCACTGCAGAGAAGAGGTGGAAAATCTCGTGAAGTGGTGCAAGAATAACAATCCGAGACTCAACGCTGTCAAGACAAAGGAGATGATTGTGGACATCATGAGGAGCAGGGACGATCACCCTCCAGTACACTTTAATAGCTCAGTAGTGGAGAGAGTGGAGTCTACTTAACTAGTGACCTATCCTGGACACACATCTCACTTGTCAGGAAGTTGCAACAGCAATTGCACTTGATGAAAAAACTGAGGTAGGCAAGTCTACCGGCCACCATCCTCCCAACTTTCTCCAGGAGCTCCACAGAGTGTGTCCTGGCTGGCTGCATCACACCGTGGCACAGTTGCTGCAGAGTTTTAGATCGGAGACCAAGCCGCAGGACCACAGTAGAGAAGATCACTGGGGTCTCCCATGCCCCCATTGATGTGATTTACCAGGATCGCAGTCTCAAGAGGGCTATCAAAATCTGGAGGATCTCTACCACCCACTCCCCCCATACAGCAACTTACAGCTACTCCCGTCGGGAAAGGGAAAGAGAGCTGGAACCACCAGAAACTGCTTCCCACAGTGAGGTTGCGGAACGACTGTTGAACTGCTCATACAAATCCTCCGTGGCTCAACTATTTAACAATTAAAATTTTTAAAAAATATCTGTATATACATATTGTGCATGTGTATCATTATTCTGTATGCGTATTATGTTTGTATGTGTGCTGTCCACTTTTGCACTGAGGACCAGAGAACGCTGTTTGATTGGTTGCTCTTGTACAATCCGATTATAAAGACTTGAACTTGATAGAATACAAAATAAATTTATGTAAATATTTTGGAATAATTTACTTGTTTAATTTCTAAGCACCCTAAGGTTAAAGTACATCACCATTTATAAATCACACAGCCTGCAGAAGAAGATATTTCCCAGCCTGGCAGTCCTGGTTTTGATGCTCCTTACCTCCTTCCTGATGGTGGTAGATCAATGATACTGTGTGATGGATGGTAGGGTCCTCAATAATTCCATGAACCCTATTTAAACAATGCTCCCAATGAATGTCATCCACCATGGAAAGGAAGACCTCAGTGATCTTCTCAGCCATTTTAATGATCTTTTGTATAGACTTCTGGTCTGATGCTTTGCAGCTACCATACCACACAACAATGTAGCCTCACAGGTCATTCTTGATTGTGTTTCTGTTAAATGTTGTCAAGATGGGAAGAAGTGTGGCATTGCTACGTTTTCCTGATTAAGGGGGTGGTGTGGGTCCAGGAGAGATCATCCATAATATGCATACCAAGGAACCATGTCCTCTCTGGATAATGGAGCCTTTGATAATGTAGTGGAGAGTGTCTAAACGAGCAAACAAAGATTTGCTGGAGGAACTCATCCAGTCAGATAGCATCCATAAGTAGAAATGGTCAGACAACATTTTGGGTGTCAACCCGATATCAAGACTTTAGTTTTAATTAGTCTTGATAAAGAGTTCACACCTTAATGCTGATTGAGCATTTCTACCTTGGATCTGTCAGACTTGCTGAGTTCCTCCAGCAATTTTAGTTTTCTCAAATTCCACCATTTGCAGTTTGCGTGTTTCTTAATTGTGATTCATTGTTGGATCTGCCTCAAATTACCAGTGTAGGATACAGTAATAGGGAGATCAGGTTTTGATTCAGAATTCCAGCACAACAGCAGAGAGGGCAGGATTTTGTGCTAGATCCTGCCAGTAATACATTTCTCCATATATAATGCTATCATGATTTGTTTTATCATTGATTCCATTACTCCTCTCCTGGGAATGCATCCTTTTTCCTCAAGATACCAATGTAAAAATTAATACTCAATTAAAAATAGCAAAGAAATATCAAACTTTTACAATTAAGTATTTTTCAATATACTACTTTTTAATCTCATACATTATTTGAAAGCTTTAAAAAATTTATGGCACACAGCCACATTCATTGCAATCCATACCTGACCATCGCAGAGGTCAATCAAGGGTATCTTTTCCCGGCTCACTTTTATAAGCTTGCTTTGGAAAAGTTTGCCATCAAAGTACATCCACGGACAGCAGTGCTCCCAGGGGACTGGCTGCCCACAGGCATCATTTGCAAAAAGTGCCATATCAACCCCACTCATAAACAGTGCTCCAAGTTGAATACCACGGGGATCCAAGCTTTCAATCTAGAAACAAAAGATCACAAGATCTATCAATATATGTTAAGCAAGTTATCTGTCAGTGAAAACTACGATGACGTATTTGTAGTGGAAGTTGTAGGATGACATTGTTACTACATGTGGTTGATATTGCTTGCAATATGTTAATGGGGCCTTTGCCGATCCTCCGTCTGTCCATTGCACAAAATAGAATGAGCAGGACTTCTCAGATGTTCAGGCAATTTGGTTTGTTATTGTTGCTGTTAACAGAGAGCCCCATTCAATAGCTTCAATTACATTAATGTCTCATTTGTTTTGCATTGGCCATTTGCAAGAAACAGCAGGAATTGTTCTGAAATCATTACTACAATCTAGGCAAACTCAAGTTAACATATCTGTGCACATTGAGCCAAAAAATGAAGTTGTATAGTTTTCTTTCTCAAAGGATATTAGTGAATCAGCTATGTTTTTGACAAAAGTCCAAGCTATCTTAGTAACAAGTATTTATTATTTTCAGGTTTTTCAAAACAAGACTCAAAATTAAACGAGCATGGCGAAACTGATGCAGTTTTTAAAAATTATTTTCTGAGATCCTTGGTTTATCAGTCCAGTGATTGGCAAATTGACATGATTCATTAAATGACAATTTGCAACCAGGGCTTCAAAGCAGAATGTTTTTGAAAATAAATTCAGATAATTAAAAAACTTGTTTACCTTTCATTTGTCATTGAAAATATTAACTTCTCCTGACCATAAATCTTATGACAGAGTGATTGTACATATATATGCTGGAGTGAAATGGATGCATCAGGCACACAGCATGGATGCTGCAAAGGAAGGTCCTGTTGACAAATTTATTGGAGATCTTTGAAGATATAACAAGCGTGGTCGATAGAGGGGAGAAGATGCATGTTGTTTTCTTGGATTTCCAGAAGGCATTCAATAGTGTGCCTTGTATAGAGACATAGAGCTGCATAGAGTTGGGGCTGATGTATTAGCATGGATAGTGGATTTGGTTAACCAAAAGAAAACAGAGAGTTGGGATACAGGGGTGTTTTTCTGGTTGGCAATCAGTGGTGATCAGGGTACCACAGGAGTCGCTGCTGGACCTGCAACTGTTCACTATTATATTAACAATCTGGAAGGGGGACAGAGTGCAGTGATTTTCAGTTTGCTGATTACACAAAATTGAGTGGAAAAGGTAAATTGTGCAGAAGATACAGAGTCTGCAGAGATATAGATAGGTTACGTGAGTTGGCAAGGTCTGGCAAATGGAATACAATATTGGTGAGGTTATCCACTTTGGAAGGAAAAATGGAAGATCAGATTATTGACTGGAGCATACTGCTGTGAGACTTGGGAGGGCTTCTGCATGAATCGCAAAAGATCAGTTTGCAGGCGCAGCAGGCTATCAAGAAGGCAAATGGAATGTTGGCTTTCATTGCTAGAGGGATTGAATTCAGCAGCAGGGAGGTCATGCTGCAACTGTACAAGGTACTGATGAGGCTGCATCAGGAGCACTGCGTGCATTTCTGGTCTCCTGACTTGAGGACAGATGCAGTAACTTTGGAGGTGGTACAGAGTGGGTTCAACAGGTTGATTCCAGAGATGAGGGGGAGTTAGCCTATGTTATGAGCTCAGAGGACCCCAAAACCCAGCAGCAATAGAAATTCACTGACATATGGTTACTTAAAGAAAAGATGCTTTTAATTATCTTTAAACATGAACACAGGATCAAACTTTAACTTATTACTATTAATTTAACCCCCTTCTAATTCTAAGCGCAGATGTATGTAATGTGTGTGTAAGTTCAGAAAAGTTATTTAATTCACCGTCCAATCTCACTTCTCATTCCTCCAAGTTCACTGGTTGCAGGCAATTCTTATGTGCACAGAATTTAACATTTGTGAATTTCACCAGGCTTTGGTGCTTGAAAGGTAAATGGTTACCGCTCAGGAAGGTTCTTGTTGGATTTCAGAGAGAGATTTGTTGCTCGTTGGACACCCACAACTGATTCCTTTAGATCAGCCACTTCAGTGTCTTGCCGAAGAAACTTGCCCCATCAGGGTTTTCCAGAAGATAACCTCTTTCTTTCAGGTCACCAGAGTTCTTTTTTGGTTTCCCTTATTTCAAATGAAATTTTATGCAGCCAATCCTCTCCTCTTGTATGGTCCACAGGGGGTTTGATCAGGCTGAACTTAGAACTCACAACCCATCTTCAAAATGGGGTTTTTCCACAAGCTTGCCATGTTCTACTCCCAGCTGCTGCTGCTGAACTGTAGAACTGAAACTGAATTCTCTCTCACTCAGAGAAAACCACATGACCTTTTAGAACAGCCAACCCCACTCAGACAGACTGCTGCTCTGGACCTAATCTTCCGAGTTTGTCCATCTGTTGCTTTCCAAAACAATAATTTATTACTCCACAGTATGTCCAATTAACACCAACTTGTTAAGTCCTTATAGGCATCCTTCAAAGTTTTTGCAAAGGCACCCAGACCCTGGACTGTCTGGCTTGAGCAAAGCTCTGGCATTTTAAATGAGATCTCTTTTGAAGTATTTGAAAGTGACCTGCACTTAAAAAAAACCTGCCACAATTTATCTCCTTTAAAACATATCTATATATAAAATATAACATAATCTGTCACACCTATGAGGAGAGATCGGGTATTCTGGGAATTTACGCGATGGAATTTAGAAGAATGAGAGGGGATCTTTTATCTTCATATAAAATTATGAAACACATAGATAAGATAGAGATAGGTGACTTGTTTCCATTGGTGGGGTGGACTAAAACTAGGGGACTGAGCCTCAAGATTCAGGGTAGTAGATTTAGGACAGAGATGAGGAGGATTTGCTTTTCCTGAGGGTGGTGAATCTGTGGAATTCACTGCCTGTTGAAGAAGTGGAGGTTACTTCAGTAAATATATTTAAGACAGGGTTGGATAGATTTTTACATAGTAGGGGAATGAAGGGATATGGGGAAAAGGCAGGTAGGTGGAGGTGAGCCGATTATTAGATCAGCCATGATCTCACTGAATGGCAGAACAGGCTTGATGGGCCAGATGACCTACTCCTGCACCTATTTCTTATGATCTTACTCAACAATCAAAGCAGTTGAGATAATCTCAGTTTGTATCCAAAAATATTAACTATTCACAATATTTCTATAATATTGGGTTTTATTGATGCACCTATTTGAAATAGAACAAATAACTGGAGATGGATATGATGGCATAGTTGAGTAATAGATTTAGCAAATTAACCAAAATTCCTGGGTTACAGTTTCCTTTATGTTTTTACCTTGAGGCACCAAAAATTGAGACTCAAATAAATTTGGGTGTGAGTAAATTATTACTATACATCTCGATTCCCTGAATCTCTCAAGTCTGTTTATCAAACTACCCATAAAACTGACCATATTCCTTACTCTCAAGTTTCTTTCTGTCTGGATGGCTTGTTTCATCCATTTTAATTTTGGGCTGATAACTAAGGGTGTGGAAGGCATTAAATTTCATCTGCTGAATATATGGCTATTTCAGCAGTTTATGTCCTCATGCAGTCTGTATTCCTCTTCCCCAATTTCAACTTGGTGATTTTACCAACTGCAAACTTTGAAATTTCTCCTGTACACTTGTTTTACATTAGAAATGGTACTGATGCCTGGTGAACACCAGAACAGACTTGTTAATAGTTAATAGTCAAAAGAGCATCTATTCATCATCTTTCTTTGCGTTTTGCCACTTTACCACTTTACACAAGACCAATATTCCTGTGATTTTCAGGGTTTCAAATGCTGAGCTCCAATTTTAAATAAAGTTTTGGTAGAACTCACCAAGTTTTATTAGTTTCTTTATTCATATACTACTCCATTGGAAATATAATTTACATGAACAGAAACAAAGGTTTAAAGCATCCATGCTGCCCTGCAGATTACAATCAATGTACAAAACAATCATATTTAAAATGAACAATTTCCCTTAAAAGTAAACAGTAAATACAATATTAATTGCAATCAATCACAGGACGGTACAGAAATAGATGCATTTTTGCCCAACTTCTCATCTTGGCTTCTGCTATTTTCATTCAACTTCCATTCGTTTTGAAAAAAAGTCTAATCAAAATGGCACTGTTAGCATAGCGGTTAGCGCAAGGCAATTACAGCGCAAGTGACCTGGGTTCAAATCTGGCGCTGTCTGTAAGGAGTTTGTACGTTCTCCTCATGTCTGCATGGGATACCTCCAGGTGTTTCAGTTTCCTCCCACCTTTCAAAACGTACCTCATTTAGGTGCGATTGGGCTGTATGGGTTCGTGGGCCAGAAGGGCCTGTTACAATGCTCTATGTCTAAATTTAAATTAAAAAATTAAAACTTCCTCTTTAACAGAATTAATTAGTGTTGGTTACCTTAAGCTCCTGCAGCTGATCTGGCTCATAAAGTTTAGGAGACAGAGCCTGTGCAAGGAATGCATCGAGTTCGTGGCGACGCAGGATTCTCATTCCTGGCCACTGCAAAAGATAGCTATAACAGACATATACATAGGCTCTTTCAGTTAATTTATAAATTAGGTCACATTATTTTTAAAAAGTGATTTTTATAAGTATTAAAATCATCCTAGTTGGTAATTACATAGTTCACACAAAACTATATATGCATCTCTAATCATATCCCAACAAACTAGTTATGATATAATATCCAAATTTGCACTCAGATTTTTATAGTTACCAATGCTCAAATAGTTATAAAAGAGCTCTTCAATTCTCAAGGCATTTGTTTTTCATTCAAGTGATATATTTAAGATGATTAAAGGAATAAAAATTACTTCATTGCCAAATGATTTGGCCAAAGAAAGATTGTGACAGGTATTTGTTACAACTCTTATTCCACTTTAAAATTAACCAAGGCATCAAAATTAAACCTTGAAAAAGGAAAACAAAACAAATGTTAAAAATACCAATGGGAGTTGAAGAATTGTAGACTATTTACTCTAATATTCACTTTTGAAAAATTTGAGATTGAATGAACATCCTGCAAAGTTCAAGCTAATGAGAGTGAAAAATGATAAATCTGTAAACAATAGCTTATACCTTATGAATCTGACTGAATTTTTAGAGCAAATGAAAAATATTGGGGAGACCATTTTCATATGTTAATTTTTGGTCAGGAAAATATACAGTACCCTCCATAATGTTTGGGACAAAGACACTTTTCTTTCCTTTATTTATCCCTGTGCTCCACAGTTATCAATTTTTAATTAAAACAATTCACATGTAATTAATGTGCACATTCCAGATTTTATTCAAGGTCATTTGCATACATTTTGGATTGACCATGTAGAAATTACATAGTCCCCTCATTTCAGGGCACCGTAAAGTTTGAGACATTCAGCTTCGCAGGTATTTGTGATTACTTAGGTATGTTTAATTGCTTCGTTGGTGCAAGTTTAAGAGAGCTAGGCTTGCTTCTAAGCTTTTAATCACCTTTGGAGTCTGTAGTTACAATTTTTCGACACGAGGACCAAAGTTTTGCCAATGAAAGTCAAAGAAGCCATTATGAGACTGAAAAAACAAGAATAAAACAGTAAAAGACATCGCCCAAACCTTAAGGTACCCAAAATCAACTGTTTGGAAGATCATTAAGAAAAAAGAGTGTACCTGAACTGGTGAGCTTAGTAACCGTAAAGGGACTGGTATTCCAAGGAAGACCTCCTCTGCTACTGACTGCAGAATTCTCATCATAATGAAGAAAAATTCCCAAATGTATATCCCACAGATAACAAACATTCTTCGGAGGCAGGTGTTGATGTGTCGATGACTACTGTATGCAGAAGACTTCATGAACAGAGATACAGAGGCTACACTGGAAGATGCAAACCATGGCAAAGGTGGTCTGCTTTGGATCTTGGGCAGTTCTTTACACCTCCACACTTCGCTCTTGCCATCACTCTGATACAGATTCATTTTGATCTCATCTCTCCATAAGACCTTTTTCGAGAATTCTGCTATTTAAAAAAAAATACTTCTTGGCAAACTGTAATCTGGCCGTCCTTTCTGTGGCTAACTAGTGATTTGCATCTTGCAGTGTATGGTGCCCCGCAATGGGGTACTATGTATAAAAATTGCTGAAATTTCTAGTCAATCCAAAATGTATAGAAATGACCTTGAATAAAATCTAGAATGTGCATTTTAATTACATGTGAATTGTTTGATTACAAATATAAAATTGTTGAGCTCAGGGGAAAATAAAAGAAAAAAGTGTCTTTCTCTAAAACATTATGGAGGGTACTGTACGGGTTCTTCAAAAGAGAATGTGCCATAGGTGCTCTGTGTTTAGGAAGGGATGACTTAAAGAGGTATGTTAGTGGGGGGGAAAAAAAAAAATTGAGAACCACCGATTTATGGTAAAAGGGGAATCTAAGACTAAGATGCAGTTTCAAAACTAACAATTAGCTATCGAAAGTGAAGGAAAGAATTCTACATGTAAAGGGCAATCAGATCCAAGAATATGTAGTTTGGCACATTCTTTTAGACAATTATTTCTGAGCCAATTTAAATTAACTTTCCAACTCTGTTGTTCTTTCTCCTTAATTTTAATTTATCAATATGCTATTTAATTCTCTTTTCTTTTATCATAGCATTCAAAAGCAATTTTGTTAGTGTATTCTTTTTTTCCCTTACTTTCCCAATTATGTTCACAATCTGTAGTTTGTGATCCCTCATTACTGATTCACCATGCAAAGATATAAATGTCTTCATTTTGGATCTCCAGTTTTTAAACTACTAGGACCTCAAGCATTTTTAGGATTTAATAGGCAAGAGAATGAAAACATCTGCATTGTTTCTCCTACCACCGCACCCACAAACACTTTTTGAAAATTTTTTTTATTTTTCACACTATGAACCATACTGACCAAAATACACACAAACATTTCCCTCTTGAATATACACAGTGTCATTTGAGGCATCTGCTCACACTATGCTCTTACAAAGAATTGCACCCTTATTCTACATTCAGTAAGTTGTCAGAGAAAATAAAACATGAACATTTCAAATGATTTAATTATTTCTAATCCCGCTAATTCAATATCTTAGAAACATTAAGAATTTTTAAAATATGGCACTATTATACTAAAACATGTGTTTAAATGGTACTTACAATAAATATATACATATATGAAAACAAATAATCCATTTTCATTCACTATTTATTTTGCATTTCTCTTACCGTAGCACACAGCAAAGAACTAGTAGATGCGTTGGGACATTTGAGGGATTTAACATGGCTGGTGTATCTGATCTCATGCAGGCAAGAAATGCCCTCATTCTTCTGTTTTTATCTTCCACAGCTTTTCCTAGCCACAACTTCTTTAAATTGGGACACGTCCACTCTCTGAAAGCAAGTGCTTCAACCAGTTCTGGAGTTTGGGGTGATTTCCCTTTGTAAGCAGCCCACTCCTTCACTAAAACTGGGGGAACTGAAAAAGTAACAATATATTTTACTGACTGAGATAATATTCCATTTTTAAATTACAATAACCTGCATTAATATTTGAAATTGCTAGTAGAAGATCTGATTATGTTACTATTGTAATTAATGAAACATGCGTGCATAGATACAGATTGTATCTATGCATAATGCAAAGCTGGATGGCTATATGGACTGTGAGGACAGTGCCGAGAAACTCCCTGGAGATACAGATGGCTAACTCAGTGGTTCTCAACCTTTTTCTTTCCAACCACATCCCACTTTAAGTAATCCCTATGCCATTGGTGCTCTGTATTAATAAATGATTGCTTAAGGTGGTATGTGAGTGGAAAGGGAAGGTTGAGAATCACTGCTCTCGACGTAAATGTTACTGAAATTATTTGCTTGAGAAAAATTGTCACTGGCCCATTTCCTTTGGAGTTATGAAACCATGCACATAACGAGTCAATTAATACGATTGAAACAGTCGTTTTCAAACCTTTTTCTTTCCACCCACTCACCACCTTAAGCAATCCTGTACTAATCTCAGAGCGTCTCCAGCAGAGGAAAGAAAAAGGTTGAGAACCACTGGGCTAACCGAATGGACCAGGCCACAGGAGAGTGAACATAATGTGGGGAAAAAAAAGATGTTTAGTCTTATTTTTTAAGCGGCGAGAGACCAAAAAGTATACAAGAATTACTAAATATCTTCATATAGAATTGGACAAAGGAAGCCTAACTGTTTGTTAAGATCTGAAAACAAGCTTAGAAGTATCCTACTTGCTCTAATTATATAGGGCCTTGGTAATTTTGCATCTGGAATAATGTGTACAGTCTAACCTCCCTACCTAAGGAATGATATACTTATGAAAGAAGACATGCATGTTTGTCATACACGTCGGGATGATGTAGACTGGACTGACTCACTGATCAAAGTGCAAAACTGGAAGGTAATCAAGCTATTTCTCTCCCCACAAATGCTGTTATATCTGAGTATATATCCAGCAATTTCTTTTTTTAAATTTTTGCCATGTACTCTTCTGTTTAAAAGAATGAGAAATGATCTCATTCAAAGATGCAATTTTTTGAGAGCTTAACAGGGTATGTGCAGGAATGATGTCTCTCCTCAATGGGGTGCTTCCTACCAGGAGTCCCAGTCTTGATAGAAGGAATTAGCCATTCAGGACTGATTTGAGAATAAATTTCTCGACATAAAGTTTAATGAATAATTGGAAATGTCTATTCAAGATTACTGTGGAGGCTCAGTTGTCAAGAATATTCATGATAAAGATCAATAGGTTTTTAGATATTAGGGATTCAAGGGATGTGAGGCAAATGCTACAAAATGGTACCAAGGTTAAAGATCTGCCTTAACCTTATCGAATTGCAGCACAGATATTCCTGCTTCTACTTCTAATATTCGTGGCATGAGTTCCTGACAACACCTCTTCTGATCAATTTATTGTCTTGTAATTTCTTAAGTCATGCTGAACATTGCATATATGGTCGATATATAATTTTTTATTTTCAAATTTTAATCTTTGTTAAAAAAAATGAAGTGCCTTGTATTTTTCAATTTGCTCTTTTGACAAAGATGAGCAGCACAGTTAGTGCAGTGGTTAGTGTAATGCTGTTGCATCACCATTGATCAGGACCAGGCTGTCTCGAAGGAGTTTGTATTTTTACCACATGCCTCTGGGTTTACCCTGGGGGCTCTGGTTTCCTCCCACCATTTAAAACGGACTGGGGGTTGTAGGTTAATTGGTTCAATTGGACCGTACGGGCTCATGGGCTAAAAGAGACTGTTTACTGTGCTTTATGTCTAAATCATCCCATTCACCCTGCCAGTATTGAGTGCTTCTGTGGATTATTAAAAGTCATTTAAAATAAATATTCTGTTACCACATTTTTGAAAGTTTAGAAACCATACCAATGAGTCACTTTCTAAAACTGAACTGCATTCTTTCAGCACTGGGCCACCATACTGCTTTATCCACTACTCAGTGGCAGTTTTGGCATCTGATGTTTCTCAATGCAACTGCCTAACCTAAGAAATAATCAGGCACACAGCAAACAATTCATGGAACCAAAGGCATGAATAGATCTGCCTGCAACATGTATGGAATGGAGAGTAGACTGAGTAACTATGCATTCCTAGCCTTACACAATTTCATTTTCTAGAACCCTTTATGTTTTGAATTAGGATCTCTATTTGAACCAAGCACTCTAAGCTGTGTCGCTATATAATTGCACATAATAAAAACCATTCAGCAGTTCATCTAGAATTTGTATGGAAGAAATTTACTATGAATTGAATTGTTAATACGTGCCAAGTTTCTGTTTGCTATGTAATTTAAATTCAATGGAAATAAAAAGTAACTTGAAAAACAAAAACACGTTCAGGATATATGAGAGCTGCACAAAGTCTGTGATACTGGTCCTATTTCTTGTGTTTTTACTTCTTCTGGGTCCGTGGTGCTTTGAAATTATTAAGCACAAAGGATTCAGACTCACATGGATGCCCCTTCCTGGATTTCTGTTCTCATATAAGTGGCCCATGCAGCCCAAGGGTCATTTATGCATTAAGGTGAAAGACTAGGTATTTCTCTGGAGAGTGACTGAGCAACTATCACAACTCCTGTCAATGCCCCACTAGTTTTTCGGCAATCCATAAGGAACAAATCAGGAATATTCTTCAGTTTCCTAGAGAGGGTGGCTTCAGAGGACTCTCAAGAAGCCAAGACCATACTGAACAAAGCAGCATTCATCCAACACCTTAAGCATCCATTCCCTCCACCACTAATACACATGGGTTGCAGTGTTTCCTACAAGAAATGTGTATTAGTGAATTAATTTGACTTCTTCCACAGCTCTTTTCAGACCCACAATTTCCATCATTCTTAGACAGATGGCACACTTGAAAACACAAGTTCTTCCCCAAGTCAAATATATCCCTGAGCTAATTGGTGAGCTGAAATAGTGAAATGCCCTAAACATCCAACAGGATTTTGGTAGTCAGCAATAAATGGTGGTAGTGCCAGAAATGCCTCTACATTCTGTTGATGTATGGAAACAATTATCACTAGCCTCCTATATTTGGAGTTGATACCATGTTATTGCTGACAGGAAGATAAAAGCACAAAACTTAGAAGCCATTATAAATACTGACAAATAATTTTTGGTGCAATATTAAAAATGGAATAGATTATAATGGAGAATAAATTATATAAACATGTGCTGATCCACTGATACCTAACACTCTAATTGTGGATCGCCTTTTAAACACAATTCATGAAAGACTAATATTTTATAAACAGAACATTCAAAAAGATAAAGCTGCAGTAAATAAGAATATTAAAAATAGAAGTGGAGAAGACCATTTGGTCACTCAAGTCTGCCCTGCCATTCATCTGGAACCTGACTGGTCTTTCCTTGTTTTAATAACCTATTCTGCCACTTTTTGACTGCCCTGTCCTTGTTTTAATAACCTATTCTGCCACTTTTTGACTGCCCTGTCCTTGTTTTAATAACCTATTCTGCCACTTTTTGACTGCCCTGTATGTTCTTTGGGATTTTTTTGTACTGCACTAGACCCCAGAATTGGCAGATTTCTTGTTAACACCTATATATAACTTCTCTGCGGAACTTTGTTTCTAAGTAGCCTTTAAAAATTCATTTCTATTTTGATGACAGTTCATGAATCCAGCTCCTAAAAATATTCTTGGTGAAGTTATGTGGGAAAATTATCCACCCAGAAACATTCTTATTACTTCATGTAATTTTAAAGTGATCCCTGGACTTCTACCTATACACATACATCAAAATATTTATTTTTAATGATTAACACTTTTCAAATAACCTCCTGTTATCAATCCTAAGGTTACTGTTTTGAAATTATATTCTGTTTTCTCCACTAATAACCTTCAAATCAAAGCAGCATTCCAGATAAACCTTTTCTAAATTTTCACCTGATTTATACAAAGCTAATATTAATATCTGACATCTCCTTTCTAGGTCATAAAACTCAAGCTTCTCTGATTGAAGTGAAGGGTTAATGAAGGGTTGAAGGTTAAATGAAGGATCCTCCGTACTGCTATTAGAGCTTAAAATGGCTTTCTTATTTTCTGAAAACTAGAACTGAATAATGAATTTAAGACAGAATCTAACATGTTTAACAAAGAGCTCTAATTAACTTCTTCAAGCATCTAAATATTTTTGGGCACCTTAGATATATTTAAACTGCAACAACATAACCAAGATCTGTAACTGCAGTCCAAGTTCCAATAAGGCAGAACTATATTTCAAATGAACTCCATCACATAAACAAACACCAATGTACCACTGAGAAATGTCACAGATGTTCATAAACTAGAGGTATCGTTGTGCTTTACATTCATGCTGAGAGTAAAATCATTAACTTTTCTCCACAGTGGTAGCCATACTTAGATGTGATTAATTTCACGGAGAAACTGACCCTCAAGTAAAATCTGAAGCCTAATTATGTACACTGGTGCAATCTGACCAGCCAAGGAAAAAAGATCAGGTTCAAGACATTTACTGTTCATTGCAGAAGATCCTTATGATGACTTAAAATCTTGTTTGGAAAAAGAAATTATGCACAAACTGAAGAATCTGAGAGATAATGCACTTATCTCTGAGTCAGTAAGTTACTCACTCAAGTCCAAAACCAGCTAATTGAGTTCATCAGAAGTTGGTTGACAGTTCAGAAAAAGAGAGGACCATTGAACTGAAATAGCTTCTGCATTTTGGATGAGTTGTTAAACTGAGACCCTGTCTTTGACTATCCGAAAAATAATAAGAGATTCCACAGTCATTAGCCCAAATTCATCACCCAAACACCAAAATCAAGTAATCTAAACAATTTATTTCACTTCGATGTGAGGTATTATGTAGATAAGCTGTCTGCTCCATTCATCTCCTACATCACAAGAACCATTTTTATTGATTTTCATGTCTCTTGGTTGGGATGTCGAGATCATTGATGACATTATACAAAGTACTGTCTTTTGTTCTAAGATGAGTTTGTGTATTTTAAGAAGCTTGATGTGAACTTTGAACCATACAGTCCAGAAAACAGGCCGTTTGGCCCTTCTAGTCTGTGCTGATCACCATTCTGCTTGTCCCATTGACCTGCTCCTATTCCATAACCTTCCAGACCTCTCCCATCCATGTATTTATCCAATTTATTCTTAAAACTTGAGATCGAGCCAGCATTTACCACATCAGATGGCAGCTCATTCCACACTCTCACCACTCTCTGAGTGAAGAACCTTCCTCCAATGTTCCCCCTAAACCTTTCCCCTTTCAGTTTAAAACTATGACCTTGAAAAAGTGCTGGCCAAATAAAATCTGCATAAAAACTCGAATGCAACGTCCACAGAATTCTTTCTAAAACCATCAGTTGGAAAGATTTGCAGCACATGCAAAAATGTTCTCAATTAAGGGAGTGGTAGTAAATCTCAGATGGCAATAAGATCGGTAAAGGGAGAAAAGATGCAGGGAAAGAACATTTGGTCACAATAACCACTGGAACGGGCACTATAGCCTTCTGAGGCAGCTTCAACAAAATCATGGCTTATCTGTATATCATTCCTTCTTTCACCAATCACATCTTGATCTCTTTCATATTCAAATATCAGTTTCAGTCTTTAATACATTAAACAAAGATTTACAACCCTCTGTGTAATTTCTCCTCATCTCAGTCCGAAATGGCTGACCTTTTATCTTGAGACAATGCCACATATTCTTGAATTCTCCACCAAAGTATCTCCATCGTCAGAGTCTCTCAGATTATTATTGAGACACAACCTATTCTAAAATCCAATGAGTAAATGCCAACTTTCCTCAATTGCTCTTTAGAGGGCAACCCACTAATCCCAAGAACCAATCCTGTAAAAATACCATGCAATGAATCCATTGCCAGGATAAAACGAGACAATGCTGGAAACCATCAGGAAGTCAAACAGTATCTCTCGAAAGAGAGACACAGTTAAAGTTTCAGGTTTGAGTCCTTTGTCTGAATGGTCTGACATGAAAGGTGAACTGTTTCTTTTTGCACAGATGTCCCTGCATCTGCTAATCATTTTGATGTTTTCTATTTTTAATTTCACATTTCCAATAGTTTTTCTGATGGTTGAAAATTCTTTTTGAGATACTAAGACCAAAATGCACACAGTACTCCAAACAAAATTAATGTAATACTTGCCTTCCCAACTGCTTGCCAGACCAGTACAAATACTCTCTGTGGCTCCTGAGTCAGCACACTAGATCACTCTGTACACAAATATATATTGTTTTCTCGCGAGTTTTAAAAAAACATTCTGCTTTCCTATTCTTCACAAAGTCCAAAACTTTACTTTCCAAAGCAGTCAATCCTAATCTCTTCACTCAACGTGGTCACGGACTTGCAACAGAAACTGTAGCCTGCTTGTCACAATTCCTCACTTTACTTGTAATCGATAGCAAGTTTCAGTCTGTTACATTGACTTATAGTATACATAAACTGTGAAGGAATGTGTGTACTACATGAACTATAGTGTCACTCCGATAGCAACAGCCTGCCAACCTGATGAAAGACCCGGCAAATCCTTCTCTCCCATTTGGTGTTCTCGATGAGATGACTTCTACATTGGCAAAACTAAATGCAGGTTGGGTGGGTGGTTTGCAGAACACCTACATTCAGCCCACACGCATGCCCTGAGTCTATTTTCAAATCAACAAGCACCATTTAATCTCCCCAATCAGATCAAATTTAGACTAAATACTGCCCAACCAGCCAACTATTTTCAGCATTTGCAGTTTTTGAATCTGATTTTCAGCAACTTGGACTTTTTAAACTTTTCAATTCTTACTACTTCTTGTCCTTTAGTCCTTTATAACATTATCTCCAATCTCATCACCTTTGTTTTATTTTTAAATGGTACTTTATTGACAACTTACTGATGGATTTTTCTTCATGTCCTTTCTTCCTAATGTTGCTCTTTTATCACTATATTTTAAACTCGTGTAAAATCAAGGGACTGTATTTATGCTCTAAATTCCTTTACGTGTTTACATCAAAAACTCATCTGCAAGATTATGATGGCATTGAACTTTTAATTCAAATACATTCAAAAATTCCTCAAAATGACCAAAAAGGATGGATTTTTCTTCAGGGTGAAAATACTATTGGAAATAATTAAATCTACACATCTAGTCCAATTATCTCTACTTTCTTCTTTCTGTGGACAATGCCAATTGCCTCCCAATGGCAATACAATCCAGGTGATGTGATATTCAGATATATACAGTTTTGATCATCCAGCTGACTTTAATACCCTGCATCTGTAATGTACTTACTAAAGAAGATTTAATTATTAACTTGGTGTCCAAAAACAACTTCTTGTCTTGTATTTGCTTAATGAAGATACTCCCACCATAAACTTTTAAACTGCTATGCTACAAATATTCAGCAGAAAATATGAAAATAACTTACTTTCAGTAGGAAATCTATTTTTTCTTAGTGCAAGTCTTTCAGCCTTTTTCCTAGCCTCAGCCAGGCTAAAGAGGACTCCATATACACACTGCCGTATTGGCCTATAAAGCAAAGCAGCAGGAGGCAAATCCTTATTGGCTTCATCTTCTATGCTAATGGAGATCTTAATCTCACCCTATAATTAAAAACAAAGTATGCATCATTAGATAGTATTCATTATTTTCACAGAGTGTTCCTTCTGTTCTTCCACTCCAACCCACCAGCCACAACCCCTCCCACATCATTGGCTTTGTATTGCTCACAAACAGTTAAATCTACAACTATTTCCAGTTCTGAGGAAACATCACTAACTCAAAATATTAATTGTCTCTTCAGATGTTGCCTGATCTGCTTATTGTTTACTAGCATTATCTGTGTGAGTTCATCAATAGTGTATTTCTATTTGGGAAGTAAATAGGGCAAGAGAACAAGTTCAGTGGACAGGACAGGCAACACCATGGCAGGTACAGAAGGGCCAAGCAGCATGGATGACGTTTAACAGGAAAGGAAGGTGAGCGTGGGGATTAGCTAGATCCACAGGACTGATACGGAAGCATGGCTGAGGGAAGAATAGGACTGCATCTCAATGTAGCAGGGAGATGCTACAGGCATGAAAGAGGTGCAGATAAGAGAAGAGTGGGAGTTTTGATTAGGAAATACATCACAACAGTACTGAGAGAGGATAATCATGGAGGATTATCCACTAAGGATCCATGAGTAAAAATGTGGAATGAGGAAGTGTCTATGACATTGTTGGGATTGTACTTTTAGTCCCCTCAATAGTCAGAGGGAATTGATTGAGCAAATATGCAAGTAGATCGCTAAGAGTTAAAAGAATAATAACTTCCCAAACAACAATTCAGACTGCCACAGTACTATGAGAATGGATGCAATGGAATTTGTTGAGTATGTTCACATAAGTTTTCTCAAGAAACAGATAGATGGCCCTAGCAATGCTTGATCTCTTCTTAGGAAGTAAGGCTGGGCAAACAATGGAAATATCTGTGGGGGAGCATTTTGAGATAATTGAATGTAATGATATTAGTTTAATTTTTTTTTATAAAAAAGGATAGGACAAGTCCACAAGTTAAATTTCTAAATTGGGATAAGGTCAAATTTAATAAAGGGCCAGAGACCAAAATGTTTACTGACCATTTCCATTTCTCCTCATGGATGGTGTCTATCCCAATGAGTTCCTCCAGCAGCTCATTGTTCAGTGACTTGCATAGATTGATTACCTCCATTGGAGGTAAATGGATACCTGGCAAGCGGAAGGCTTTTAAAAGTGAGACAGTGTGTTTAACGTCAGCATGTTTCTGTTGGAGTGAAGGGCAAGGTTGGCAGGAGTACAGAACCATGGATGATAAGAGATTATGAGAGTCTCGTCAAGCAAAAGGTATAGACAGCTGGGATTGTGAATTTCTTGAGTACCAAGCATGTAAGAGTATATTCAAGAGGGAAATCAGTGCATAAGAGGACCTGAGATAGTGTTCGTAGAAGCGGCATAGGAGAATCTTAAGAGATTCTAAAAGTATGTTAAGACCAAAAAGGTAACCAAGAACAGAACAGAATATAGTTCCTTAAAGCTCAACATAGCTGTTCATGTGTGGAGCTAGAGGAGAGGGATGAGGTCCTAAACAAATGTTTCTCATTTGTATTTACTGTGGAGAAAATCATGAAAGCTAGGAAACTTTGATATTATAAGAGGTTCAAAGAGGAGATGCTGGAGGCACTAAATCACAGATCACTGAACAATACAGCAGAGTACAGGCCCTTTGGCCCACAACGGAAATGCCAACCTATATAAACCCATTCAACAATCTAAATGTTTCCTACCTCACACCCCTAACTCTCTATTTTTCTTGGATCCATGTGACTATCTAAGAGTATGTTAAATACCCCTATTGTACTAGTCTACTCAACCACCCTTGGCAATGCATTCCAGGCACCCACTACTCTTTGTGAAAAAAAAACTACTCCTGACATCTCCCCTCACCTGAAACAGATGTCCTTTGGTATTTGCTACTCTCACCCTGGGAAAAAGGTGCTAACTGTCCACCCTATTTATGTCTCATAATCTGGTAGAGCACTCATCCTTCATTGCTTCAAAGAGAAAAGCCCTGGCTCTGTTAATCTAGCTTCATAAAATGCATAGTCCAATTCAGGCAACATCCTGGTAAATCTCATCTGCATCCTCCAAAGCTTCCACATCCTTCCTGCAATGAGGTAACCAGAACTGAACATAATATTCCAAGAGCTCTCAAACCAAAGTTTTCTCAAGCTTTAACTAATGAACCACAGTTCTTGAACTCAATCAGACTATAGAAGGCCAGCAGACATAAGCCTTCTTAGCTACCCCATCAATCTGCATGACAACCTTGAGATATCTATGGATTTAGACCCCAAGGTTCCTCTGTTCACCCACTCTGCGAAGAATCCTGCCATTAACCATGTACTCACCTTCAAGTTTGACCTTCCAAAAGGAAACACTTCACACTTATCCAGATTGAACTCCATCTGTCACTTCTCTGCCCAACTCTGAATCCTGTCTATTACAACCTTCTACCCCAGCCATTCTCAAATTTTTTTTGGCTATGGCCTCCTTGGGACTCTGTTCCATGTGAAGCAGTCGTTTTGGTTTATTCCATACTTCTCTCGTACCGTGTACAAAAAATATCTTTGTCATGTGAAGTGAAATGAAAACAAGGCTTTTACTTAAATGTCCTGTGGATTGTGGATGTTCACGTGACCTCTCCGTATGGAATCTAGTTGGCAGTCACATCACCTGTCAATCAAGGTTGGAATCTGTCCAACCATTAGTGAATAACTGACCATTGGCTCCTTTAAATCAGTGATTTCTGGGGCCAGACTTCTGGAACTTTAAAAGCCTTCCAAATCTAGCAGCTGATTCTCTTTGCTCTTTGGCCCTGACTACGAACGCTGCTTTATACCAGGTCATGAACAGTGGACATCAGGAAGCGACTCTCGAGTTGCAGGGGAACTTTGGGGGTACAAATTAGGAGACCCAAATGGACAGACAATAGTCAGGGGTTCAGCAAGCTAGCAGGCCACGTGATGCCGGTTAACTGGGTTGGCAGGCTGGACCCCACAGGGAGAAGATTGGGCATCACGTGGCCTCCCTCTTGGAGGAATCAGGATTTCTCGTAGCCAAAGTCGTGGGGGAGCCCTAAGGTTGCTGAGGTGCCAATGGGATGTCACCAAGGAGTTAACAAAGCAGGATGCTCAAAATGATGAGCAAATTGAGTCTCTAGCTCACTGGAGGCATCAGACACGGACAATCTCCTCACACGCATTGGAAGCTTTTAAGGTCAAATATACTGAGACTGCCTGCCAATTGGTCAAAGTGTGGCAGCTTCAGCTGCAGGCAGCCCACCGATCCAGCTGGCAGGTTGATCCTGTCAAGATAAGGGACACTATAATGCCAGGTGACGTGGTCGGGGGATGGGAACACGTGGATGGAGGATGATGACCATGAGGAGGTAGAGTTCCATTACACGCTTCCTGGCCAGTGATCATCTGGTCCTACACCCACTGTGAGGACCCCCCCCCCCCCCGCCTTTTTTGGAATGAAGGGGTTCTTCATATCTGCCTCTCTCGCCTGGAGGCCAGTGAACAGCACCCTGCGGTGCCTCCCAGAGGGATTGATGAGGGCACCACCCTGTGAAAACAGGTGGTGGCTGCAATGCAGGCTAGGTTCCAAGCTCCTGGAATAGGACCTGAATGGGGATATAAGGAGGTGCAAAATGATTTCAAATCTAACTAATCAAGTCAGTGCTCCAAGTGCTACCATGAACATTCCTCAATAAAAGCAAAATCCCGCATAAGTATGAAAGACAAGTTGGAGAGTTGGCAACCGGACTCAGCCACTCGTGTTGGGTTGGTGATCCTACTCAAGCTTCCCGCTCTACTTCACACAATTACAAATGCTAATCTTTAGTCAAGATTAATTCTACAAGATAGAAATCGATAAAATGATGGAAAAGATGTCAATGACACTTATCAAACACCACTCACCCACCAGTTTGGATTTTGCCAGAACCTCCTGTCTCCACACTCCATTTCCAGCAACCAAAGAGCTGGAGGTGGAAGTGATTGTAGTTAACACAAAGCAGTAGTTGACCAGGTTATGTCTTTATAAACCCTAGTAAAATTAGAAGTCAATGAGATTCAAAGATAAAACTCCCCTCTCACTGGGATCACAAATATATTCTGAATGTCTATCAGTGATCCCAGGCCCTTGCAACATAGATTCCTGGATCTTTCATCATTAAGATAGAAGAAAGGATGATTGCTGATTTGTGTTCAATTTCATTCATAGTTTCTCAAAAAAAAGCACAGCTTCGAAAGAACAAAGTGAATACAAGAGTGAAGTTACGTTCTCATCACACGTATTCTGGGCAAGGATGATCGCCAACAAGACAGAATCTTTAACACTCAATGAATTGATCAATGTAGAGTTTCCCATCAATATCCTATGTATTAGCGCTAACCAAAATAACAAATATCATGGCTATAAGAGCAAGCCAGAGGCTGAATATCCTGCCACAAGTGACAACACACGATTCCCTTTCTGCTCTCAATAAGGCATAAACAAAAATCAGCGTGTGGTGGAATATTCTAGATGCGAACAGCTTCAACAACTCAAGCAGATAAACACCATCAAAGTAGGCTACTTAGTAATGGTCCACCTCTATGTTCCGTGCCAAGTTACAAATCAAGCAGAGAAAAATATACAGCCATTCATCAACATATGTCCAAGTTCCGTTCTGACCCAATGGTCGGATCTCAAAATGGATGCAAGTCGGATATATGTTAGCATGGCATGAAGTCCCCTCGCTATCATTCCCCACACTGATCCCACTGCCCTGCGCTCTCCCGAAAGCCCTATCAATCCCCACACTGATCAGCCTGCCCCGTGCTCTCCTGACAGCCCGCTGTACCTGTACGGCATTCTTTGATCCTGAGAAATGAGAGATGCTGTGATGTACACAATGCTGGGATATTGTCTGACTGTCGCTATCATACACCTGCAGCCGTTAGCACTGGTGGACATACGACCAAGCATAATTTTTATATTTACATATATGTTTTCTTTATTCTTAAAATTTCTATTTAGTTGTATGTCATGTCATTAGTAGGGAAGAGTCCTTGCCTAAAAGCACTGAAATTATCTTCACTGCCTCAGCACAACTAGTGGAGATGGTGAATGATTACCACCTTTACATGGGCAATTAGGGATACAGTTCTCAACCTTTTTCTTTCAATCCACATACGACTTTAAGTAATCCCTGTGCCATCGGGGCTCTGTGATGAGTAAGGGATTGGTTAAGGTAGTTTGTGGGTGGGAAGGGAAGGTTGAGAATCACTGCTCTAGACCAAATTGTAACTGAAATATTTTACTTGAGGAAAATTGTCATTGGCCCATTTCCTTTGGAGTTATGAAACCGTGCACATAACAAGTCAATTAGGTACGATTAAAACAGGGGTTTTCAACCTTTTTCTTTCCACCCACATACCACCTTAAGCAATCCCTTACTAACCACAGAGCATCTATGGCATAGGGAATAAAGTGGTATGTGAGTGGAAATAAAAAGGATGAGAACCACTGGGATAGATAATATATGACCTTGCCAGAAACATTTAAAATCCAGGATGAACGAACAAATCGAGAGTACACTTCAAAGTCAAAAGCATTTTATCCACTGGCGGTATTGCCAATCATCCATATCGCTGTCTTAATGTTTTTGAGGTCCTCACAAGCTGTTTTAGCTGCCTCCATCCAAAAAAATTGGAAAATACCCCATCATTATCCAAATCTGAGGCTTGTAGATCATGGAGAACCTGATAATGATTGAACGGAATCATTTATTCCATTTCCCTCTGCTTTATTACAATATCTTCTTTTGTGGCAATTTGGCATAAGCACTAAGAAATCATTCAGGCTTGTCCAGGTTACGCTCTTGTGTGAAAGGTGTTTGTTCAAAAAAGATTGAGCACATGGGATATGTTACCATTTATTATTGAAGGAATGTCACGGATGAAGAAATTGAAATTGCTGAGCTGAAGACACCATTCGGAGGAACATCTGCAGATGTATCTTGGGACAACTTACCTTGTAAAATCATACAATCAATACCTCATTTTTTTATCTGACCTCAATAATTATTAGGCCATTCACTGCCCAAAACAAATACCCCCTTTCCAGTTTTTTTCAGGATGTCAACCCATCTAAATCTGTTCTGGTCTTTCTCCCAATTCATGATTGAAGTCAATAATTAGAATTTTAAATTTGCTATACCAGACTGAAAAAAAAATCTTCTGTGTATGCTCAAGGAACATTCTCTTTGATCTCTGCAGCTTTGGAAATTGTTGACTTTGAAATTAGGATAAAGAAAGCTAGAAAACTGTAAGCCAGCCAGTATTAGTATTGAAATTGCACATTTTTATGGTTTGAAACCATCCTTTAGAAAGTTTCAGATTTGCAACAATTTTTCTGAAGCATTACACTCTCTATCCTGTCTTATGATGTTAGAATTCTGACTAGCCTGAAACAAGTCTCCAGCGCTTTCTATTTTTAACCCTTGCTGTCAGGGAACGAGGAAAAAATGATGAGCACATCAGTTATCGAAAGGTCAGGAGAAAAACAAAATGGCATCTTTATGACGTGAAAACAAATGGTCTTGCAAAATCATTCATTAACCGTGCACAGACTCTTCAAACATTATTTGTGTTATTCAGTAACGTAACGGCATAGCTGTAGCTTGATATGGAAACCTGAATAAAAGTTTGGTATGAGAACCAAATGGACATTTTTAAAAAAAAATTTTTTTTTATTCAGCTACCTTGCACAAAAAAAAGGTGAAAAAAAAAGCTAGCACAGAACAGCAATTAAAATGTAAGAACTTCAATTTTGAAATAAACAAAATTCAAACTTTGGATATGGATTCATGATTAATAAAATAAATTAAAAGGTTATAAGAAACATACACAATTAGTAATTGGCACCATATAGCTCATGTTCAGATTATATTAAATGTGATAAATATAATTACTTTCACTGTATGTTTAATGCTGGGATTATACTTCAGTAACCTTGAAATTCAATTATCTCTGAAAACTTTCTTCTTTACAATGATCACTAATATTTTATTTACTTCACTTTAACATTTCAGAGAGTGCAAGAACTACATTAATGAAATAAGCAATATTATTATTCAACAGTTTGGAACAAAATGCTCAGCAACAATTATTGTACGAATATCAAGGCGATTCAATGATGAGTAACACAACTACAACTTCTGGCATCCAATATTAATGCCTGCAGTTCCTTGTCAAACACAGTATTTACCACTTGGATGTGGTTACTGCCAAAATTTAAACATCAATTTGAAATGAACCCACTCAATAATATGGTAATTTCTACCCACACCATTGCCACATTCACTTTCATTTAAACCAAAGAAGTTGCAATCCAGGTGATGAAAATTGCAGCAGCCAACTAACTGTGCAGTCAGGAGAGTGGAAAAACAAGGAAAAGGCTAGAATTTGAGAATAGTGGTGAGAGAGAAGGCAAATGTTAGGCAATGAATAGATTTAAATGCGAGAAAGAGAATGTAAAATACTGAGGAATGTGAAACGGATGCCCACGTATGCCATGTTTAACATTTAGCATGCATGATGTAGCCAAGTCGTACATTAGCATCCTCAGTAGCCATGAGGTTGCAATATGGCACTAAACTTTGACAGCAGACATATTTGACAACATATATGTCTGAATTATTGCTAAGACTCCAAGTCTTGACACCTAAATTCCCCATAAAGAGTTCATTGATTGGACTCTTAAAATATGATAAAGTCAAAACAGCTGAAAAAACACAAACCCGCTGGTTTACTGCAGCCAAGTTTTTGAAATTGATCATTTTAAATAGAACAAGTCTTTTAATTCTTATTTTATCCAGCATTTTAATTTAATAAATTTTTCAAGATCCAACTTTTGCAGGATATTTCCACGGCCTCGTGGATTTTAGATCCACCAGGAGTTGCTCAAGAATCAAGTGAAAATCCCTTGCTTCTTGATCTTCAGGATGATCTCCAGGCATCAGAACTTCTAACGCGGCAGTCTACTAAACTTAACATCCTAAAGCATTTTAGCACCAAAGAGTTAGAATAAACCATGCTTCACTGCTTTTCAATTCAATATCTTAAATTATGGTGCTCATATCAGTGCCTGCGATTCTTCCATGTTAATTTTGGATGATGAGTGTGCAGTTTGGAAAAGATCAGTATATACACCCCCCCTCCCCCACCCGAGAGGGTGCAGAGATGAAAATTCAATATTACTTTTGATACTCCCACTAACAGATAATTTTAAAAACAATTATAATTAATTTGTGAATTTAAATAGTTTTTGATTTTTTTTCCCAATGCTGAGGGCCATTCAGAAGTCCTTGTAAGGTTTGAAAGCTGGTGAATCTTTGAAGAATGAAGGGTGGTACGAGCAGATGAGTGACATAATTAGCTAGCAGTTAAAGCTTTATTCCCTCAACTGCTTTGTGAGCGGAGCTTTTATCTGGTTAGCCTGTTTAACAAAATAATGTTGTACATGATGTTGCTGTGATTTTGTATCAGGAAGATTTGGGGTAAAAGCCGTTAATAGTACATCCTGAAAAGGCAAGTGCACCATTCTCTCACAGATCCAGATGAAAACATCACCAACTCAATGCTGGCAGCAACATGAGATCAGATGACTTAGAAGAACACTTTTAAATTAGTCACCATAAAAAAGTGAAAAGGTGTTCTGGACTTGCCCTAGTTTAGAAAAATTTTGGAAAGATACCTTTCAAACATTATTGGTGATTCTCATGTTCAAACTGGAATTGCTCAATTCGGATAATTTCAAGATGATGATGTTTTACTGACTCCGACTCAAAACTGAAATTTACCTTTTACTTCACTGATAGCCAGACGTGCAATTTTGATAAAATGGAAAGACAATACTCCACCTACACATACACAATGGTTAAGTGATATTATGTCTCGTTTCAATTTAGAAAAAATTAGATATGCCATAAAGAGTCAAATATTAACTTCCAAAAGACATGGAGCACATTTATGGTCTATTTTCATAACCTAGGGTTGTTCTGAAGCTTTGGTCTATGCTAACCATCATCAGATTGTTGTCACTTGATTCCTAAGTGCCAGCTTTTAATCTTGCCTTGAGGTAGGGGTCTTGAATTGAAACGTTTTATTGGGTATTTATTCTTCTCTTGAATTTTGCAATATATAACTGTACTGTTCAATTACACATTATGAAAACATCAATAAATAGTTTAAAGAGAAAAAGAAATGTGAAAAGATACTTTTTGAAAGTAATTTCTGATAATCCTACCATCTTATTTGGTATAATTTTACTAAATTGTACAGCCATCTATTTAGAAATAGAATGCTGCAGAGTGCTGGGTACATTTTGTAAGTAGTTCACACCACATGGCATGCAACTAAAATGGAACTGTGCTGAAATAGAACAAACATAGAACATTAACAGCACAATACAGGCCCTTCGTCTCAAGATGCTGAACTGACCTGTGACGTGTGGATTGTGGAGAAACATTTGGCCTCCCTGCCTGTCTGGAATATTGTGGATTGTGTGTGGTCATGTGTCCTTCCTTCCTGAAACTTATTCAGAAGTCACATCACCTGTCAATCAAGGCTGGACTCCAGCTACCCATTATTGCACATCTTGCCTTTGGCTCATTTAAATGACCCAGGGTCATTATTGGCTAGGCATCCAGATCAGAACTGTATAACGTCAAAGTATAGCACATTCTTTCTCTCTTCCTCATGGTCAAGCCCCGGACTTCGCTCTACGTCAGGTTGCTGCTGTGGACGTTGCTGGAAGTGCCGTGGGTAAGATGTGCACTACACTTAAGCTGAGCCGTAGTACTGTGATAGATCAGTGCTTGTACAGAGCCACACCTCCGTTGGTACAGGGAACCTGACGTGTGTGTGAAAGTCCCTGTCTATAGAGTATGTACACGTGAGCGTGTAGAGTATAGGTGGCCACTGGTATCGGAGTCCAACCTGGGTCCAATATGAATGTCTAAAGTAGTTTAGTAATTAAATATCATTTGATGTTCTCTCCTGTGTGTTCATTAGTCACCTGTGATTGTAACACTTGTGTCCAGACTCATTTCTCTGTGAACCCACCGAACCTGATACTCTTCCTAACACAACAACCGGCCCTGTGAACAGAATAGGGCACCACGTGATCTCTCTTCTGGCGGAACCAGGGTTTCCTGAGGTCAGGGAGAGTCAAGGAGAAGCCCAATTGTTACTGATATCTCTAGTTAGGTGCCAATGGGGTATCACGTCTGATTTAAGTAATCAGGGTGCCCAGAAAGATAGGGAGAGAGAATCCCTGCAACATCTCTGCTGTGCACTTCAGGAGGCAGTGCAGACTGCCCAAGTGCAGATGATTAACATAGGAATGAAACTCACAGAGGAAACTTCCAAGCTGATTGAAACGCAGCACCTGCGAGCAGCTCACTGGTCTGGCTGGCAGCTTGATCAAAGCAAAGTCCGAGTGATTGTCCAGCAAGGGGGGGGGGGATCGACATGTGGATGGATGGTGATGACCATGAGGAATGACACATGCTCTCCCCCATGTGCCTAGTGCCCTGGGCGGTCTATCTGTACAACAGACAATTGGCAATGCCTTGTGGGTGTCACCACAAGGAGTTGATGATGGTACCACCCTATGGGAATGGGTGGTGACTGGTGCCTTGGTGGACTATTTAGTCAACATACCACATGCCCCAACCTTGAAAAGGTAGTCTTGCCCCTCATGGGGCTAGTGACTGGGAAGGAAGCCATTACATTCCTGGAGGGTTCAGAGAACATGGAGCAGGGAGCAGCTGCTCAAGTTTGCAGTGCTGAGGTGAAATTTGGTGACGTCACTCTGCTGGTGACTCAGAGAGACATGTATGCTCTCTGGAGAGAGCATTACGGGGGGGGGGGGGGGGGGGGCGGCGGGAGCCCCGTGGAGGCAGAGCATCCTTTGCACCCCCCACTTGGATCTGGACCAGCCTCCCTTCTGGTCATCCCCAAAACTAATCTATCTTTTGAGTTCTCCCAAACCCTCTCCATAGGAGAAGACTATTGTTCAAGCTGTTCCTCCTCTCAGTGTGTGAGGATCTACGAAGCGCTCATCACTACAGACTGTGGTGATACCCCACATTGGTCTTCATAGGCTTCCTGCCATCATACCATTCTGTCTAACCAGCAAGGAGTAGTTGTCACTTACGCACAGAACTTTCAAGTAGACATAGAGCAGCTGTTGCCATGGAAATGTCATAATTGGACACTCGAGCTCAACAATGACCACATCTTTTGTTATGCACATCTTGCTTTTATTCTCTCTCTTTCTCTATTTAATTGAACCCTGAGCTGTGGTAATATTGTTTCCTAACACATTCAGGAAAGTGACGTAACAGATCACAATTACAATAGGTGCTTTTAAACTGCCTTGTAAACTGGGCAATTTGCCCTGTTAGTGCCCCACTCACAAGGCAGCTTGAAAGGGTCCGACCCTGTCAGTTTCGTCCAAATTCAACCGGGTCCATGAACTACCTCGGAAGTAGTCAGGGAATCCAGTTAAACTTACCCAGGACACTTCGACCGGCGCTTGAACAGCAAAATGGCTGACCCGGTTACTCCTGGAAAACCCCAGCTGAAGTGTCTGCAGTGATCAGGGGATCGGGGCAGAGAGAGGTTGCTGCCAGGGCCCAGGGTGAAGTGGGAGAGGTCGATGCCACCAGGGAGAGAGAGGGGGGCCACAATTGGAGGAGTGAGGTCACTGCCATGGAGGGAGAGGTCAATGTCGTGTGGGGTGGAGTGCCATGATCAGCAGCAGAGGGGTCAGCTGCCGTGGGGGCAGAAGGAGCATGATTGACGGTGGGAGGGATACTAACAGCTGGTTGGGGTGGATGAGGGAGACTAGTTTGCGTGACGCCTCACTTACTGCGTCATCGCGGGTCGGGATCCCCCTTAAATCGCCCCCTCAGTTTAAAAGGTGCTGGAGGCACCTTTGCCCCACTTAACACACCTGGGTCAGAGGAGAGCTACCCAGGTGCTGCAGCTTAAAAGCACCTAACGTTATAATTTATGTACAGTGTTACAGATCAAATACTACCAAAGAAATATTGTATTTATTTTGTTTTCATTCAACAATGACAGCGTCCCCACCAACCGTCCAAGTAAAGAAACAAAATACTTCATGGGGTGGGGTCTTCCGGAGCTTTTATTTAAAACGACTAATTTGGCCAACTTTCAGTCCTGACTCCTCCTGGCTATCATTACAGGGAACCAACACAGGCACATGGTACGTGTTTGAAGGGAAAGGGAGCAGGAACGGCATCCTGGTGTCAAACAACAGCCCAGGAGATACCAGGATGTATGCCTGCCTGCCCCCGGCCACACCATGGGGATAGCACGGCGACAGGACATCTGGGCTCTGTGCTTAGGGAGTACCTAAATGTGAAGCCAGGGCATGGAATGCAAGAGCCAAGAGAGGGCTCAGCACCTCATGGATGACCTTGCACTGCCTGCTCGCAGATGTTGGCGGTAAAGATGAAAACATTTGCCAATTAAGCCAGAGAAATCAGTCAGTGACAAGACTATTTTCTTTCTCTTCCCTCCCCTATGAAACTGGGGAGGAGCTCCATCAGGAACACAACAACCCTGTTTGGTTGGGGGGGGGGGGGGGGGAGCTGGTGAGGTGTTCCATCATTAAGTTTGATTATGTGCCTTGTCCAAGCATACAGAAATACAGAAGGCACTTGCCTATATATTGAGCCACTTGGTTTGCATCATTTTTCAACACTTTTTTTGTATCTTTTGTTTAGTACACGCACACACACACACACACACACACACACACACAAATATATCTATCTATTTATAACATGTACATAGAGTTTACTGTATAGAGACCAGGTATTGATGGTCTTTGTAGTTATTGCAGAATGATGTGATTTCCAAGGGATGGAATGTTACATGTAGATTGTGGTTAAACACGTGGCCTTCCTGCCTGTCTGGAATATTGTGGATTGGAGTGGCCTCCTGTCCTTCCTGTCTGAAACTTATTTGGAAGTCACATCACCTGTCACTCAAGGTTGGACTCCACCCATCTATTAGTGCACACCATTATTGGCTAGGCGCCCAGATCAGAACTATTTATCAACTCCTAGCACATTCTTTCTCTCTGCCTTGTGGTCCAAATTCCAGACTTCACTCCATGTCACATCGCTGCTATGGACTTCGCTGCAAGTGTCATGGGTAAGGTGTGTACTACACTTAAGCTAAGGCGTAGTACTGCAAGAGGTCAGTGATTGCAAAGAGCTGCGCCCTTGTTGGTACAGGGAACCAGGAGTGAGTGAGAGAGAGAGAGAGTGTGTGTGTGTGTGTGTGTGTGTGTGTGTAAGTGTAAGTCCGTCTGTAGTGTACATGTGTGTGATCATGTAGAGTATAGGAGTCCAACCTGGGTTCACTGTGAATGTCTATATGGTTGTTTAGAAATTATAGTATCGTTTGATGTTCTCCCATTTGTCTCCTGTGTGTTCATTAAAGTCATCTACGATTCTAAAACTTGTGTCCAGTCTTGTCTCTCCGTGAATCCGTCGAACCTGATATTTTTCCAAACGCAACATGACCTATATTTTTTAAACCTACTCAACAATCTAAACCTTCCCTACTTCACAACTCTAACCCTCTATTTTTCTTGCATCCATATGCCTGAGAAAAATCATCCATAACTGTATGAACGTACTTGAAGTTCTCAGCTAAAATATAATGAAGAGATTGTAAAGCATAAAGTAATCTTGAAGAAAATTATTATTTTAAACAAGGTGAACTGTTCAATACAACAGCTAATGTTCTGGCTTAACATGTATTTGAGAAAATGCATCTGTTAACTGATGTATATCACACCACATCCGACATTTCTTCAAAGGTGAACAAGGCAAAAGAATAATGTGCCATTCATGATATTCCTACTGTTCACACAATTTCCACATTACCCAAAATGTAGCCATTATTTTTCCTCAGTAACATTTTAACGTAAATAGTTAATTGTATATTGTTGTCAGTACTTAGACCTACCTTAGTGAGCACCTGAAGTACATATGGGTACATCAGCCCTTTTCTGTGTCTGTGTTCAGCAACTCTTAATACCTCTGGAGCTACCATTGGCACAGGAGGTGTGGTTATGTCCATGTGGTTTCTTGTAGGCACAGACAGTAGAGATGGAATATGTTCAGTGTTGATTTGGCTTAATCTGCTTCCAGCTGACGCAGGGGAAATTTTTGCATCTACCTGGCATCCTGGATTGCCAGGAAGTTCCTCAACCTGGTTGATAAGATATTAATAAATTCCACCATTTTCAAAGAACACATCCCCATTTCAAAACATTTTCAGAAATATTTTTGGACTATATACATTTGAGAAACTACACTGTGCATGAAATTCTTTCTATTCTTAGTACTGAATGGGCAACCCTTTAATTCAAACTCAGACTCCTGGTTAATAGACATTTCAACTGGGAAAAACATCATTCTTGTCTAACCCCATAAGAATTTTTTAAAAATCTTTCAATGAAATCATCTCCATCTTCTAAATTTGAGAGTGTTGACTCAGCCCGATTAATCACTCCTCATGCTACACGTTGAAAATCTCAGGAATATGGCAAATCCACATTGCCAGACTCTTTTGCAAAATATTCTTCCTAGGTAGAGAGATGATATCTCTATATATTACTCCAGATGGTTCTGATATAGTTACAGATTTCCTCAGTACAGAAAAAAGCCCTTTAGCCCAACGTCTTTCCCAATTAAGTTAGTTCATCTGCCTGCATTTGCTCCATATCCCTCTAAACCTTTGCTATCCATGCATCTTTCTAAATGTCATTTGACTGTCCAATTGTATCCTTTTCCTCTTACTCTGGCAAATTATTTCATAAACCTACCACCCTCTGTGTGAAGAAGGTAGCTCTCAAGTCCCTTTCAAATCTTTCCCCTCTCACATTGAATTTAAACCTTCTCATTTTAGATATCCCTTCCTTGGGAATAAGGCTAAGACTATTCTCCTTAGCCACACCCCTCATGATTTTATAAGCCCCTATAAAAGTTCTCCTCAGGGAGAAAAGTGCCCACCATTTCTGCCTCTCCTCAAGTTCAAGCCTTCCAGTCGCAGTAATGTTCTCATGAATCTTTACTGCACCTTACCCAACTTGATGATATCTTTCCTATAAATGGAAGACCAATACTGTACACAATAATCCAAGTGCAGCCTCACCAAATTTTGTACAGTTGTAACATGAGGTTTCTGCACCTAAACTCAATGCCCTGACTCATGGCCAAATACCTTTGTCATCATTCTGCCTACCTGCATTGCCACATTCATGGAACTATGTACCTGTACCCCTAAGTCTCTTTGTTCTACAATAATACCCTGGACCCTACCATTTACTGTGCTAACCCTGCCCTGGTTTAACCACCAAAGGACAACAGTTTGCACTTGTCCACACTATTAAGTAATTGCAGTATGACACCTTTACTGTTGGGTTCATACCCTCTTGCAAAAAAGCTGCACATACTGTTTATCTTCCTAATAGTTTGCTGTACAAATTTTTGTTAGTTAGCTTTTGAAGAACGACACCCTTCTGAACACCAATACCTTTCAATCATCTTTTCCACCAAAGGGGAAGACCTCACATTTCACCCCATTAGCCATAATGGTCATTGGAAAAATACTGTAAATTAATGAGGTAATAGCAGAGCATTTATAAAATCTCAAGATAATCAGTATTAACAAGGTTTAATGAAAAGGAAACCCTAGCTTCAAACTTGCTCGACTCTGAAAATATAACCAACTAAATTGAAGGGTAGATGTAACACAATTAGTAGATGTAACATATTTCGATTTGCCATATTTGAAGCCATTTAACAATGTACCATATTAAAAAATCATTAACCAGGATGACAATGCAATTTCTTGGCAAGTGGCAAGAATAGGAGAAAAATGATAGTTGGCAAAAATAGGACATTTTCTGGTTCATATTAGTGTTAGAGATCAATGGTGGGTGAAGGAGTCGAATGAACTGTGGCCAAATTTGCTGGTGATATTAAGATCAGTAGGTTCACAAGTCATGAAGAGAACATATATAACATGCAAAGGGAAATGGATTGATTCAAGTATGTGGGCAGGACACTGGCAATTGGGTATAATGTGTGACATTGTGAAGTTATCTTCTTTGAAAGGCAGTATAAAAAGAACATTATTTAAATGCAATGAGACTACAAAATGTTGCCATACAATAGCTCCATACACGGCTCCAAGTGCATGAAACACTAGGGTTGGCATGCAGGAAGCAAGTCATTAGGAAGGCTAATGAGATTGTTGGCCATTATTGCACTTGGTGTGGAGAACACAAGCAAGGAAATTTTGATACATTACAGAGCCCTGGTGAGGTTGTGCTTGGGCTGCCACATATATTTTTGCTCTTCACAGTTACAGAACAATATAACTGCATTGTAGGCAGTGCAGAAAAGTCTGGGGATGGATTCCTGGAATGAATGGATTGATACAGAAATAGAACTTTTGCAGTTTTGACCAATGCTCATGAGAGTTTCAAAGAATGAATGATGATACTAATAAGATTCTGTGGAGAATTAAAGGCTAGATGCTGAGATGTTTCTCCTCAAGGGTGTAAGTGAACCTTTCCAAACTCAATTAGCTTTTAGCTCATTAATTTCTTCATTTTTTTAATAATGGTAACTTCTACTGATGTCCACGTGACCTTACACAATGAAGTGTCTTGTGATGACTGCTCACTGAAGTATTGTGGAAGAACTAATGATAAGGTTTATATTTAGGTATTCTACTTCAAAAATAAAGATTTTGTTTTGTAAATTATAGGTTCAGTACAGAAACCTACACCAACATTAAGTCACAAACAATATTATTTTGAAAACTCTCCATACTTGTATTATGGTATATTATTGATAAAGTACAAAGAATTTGGAATTGATTTGGAGGATGCACAAAAAAGATTTGTTAAGATAGCTCTAGCCGTAGCAAAAAAATGTATTATGTCAACCTGGAAATCGGAAGATAATTTGAAAATACAACAATGGTATATAGAAATGAATAAATGTATTCCATTAGAAAAAATAACATATAGTTTAAGAAATAATATAGAAATATTTGAACAAATATGGGAGCCTTACATGAAACACAATAGCGAAAACCTACCGGGGACATTCACTACCTAAATTAGCGAAAGGAGAAGGAAATGAAAAGAATTGACTCAGTGGAATTTCTTGTTTATTTTTATTGAATGACAACATTGTTTGACTGGTTTAATGTATCCTAGATTTGGTACTTTAAATGGACGGGAGGGGGGAGGTAGGGAGGGTGGGATGGGAGGAGGGAGAGGAGAAAATGGCACTGTATATATTTGAAAAGGAAAAAGTATGTATCATGGTTAATGTGGTTTATGGTGTGAAAAATAAAAAATTTTAAAAAAAATAAAGATCACAGAAGGGAAATACCTTTGTTTCATTGCGAATACAGACGCCTTTCTGATGCCCTCCTCCAGTAGACTTGTCTGAAACATTAGACTGATTTCCAGATTTCTCCCATGGTAATACGTTCCCAACTTGGTGGTGTCGTTCAGTGACATGACTTGGGGGAAAATAAAATCCACAAAGGCAAACATTAAATGGATAAACAGGACAGAATTTTAGATCTGCATTCACAAAGCCACCAACCCAAATATTGACCCTGCCTTAACTACATAACCTTTCACTGGAGGCAATCTCCATTCATCGTTCCAACCCCATCCTAACACTTAAAAAGAAAATACTAAGACAGCTAACTTTTTTCCCCCCTCTAACTGAACAATTATCTTTAGTTCGATATGCAGATATTTGCTGGTTGGTATGTTATTTCATTACTCCTGGTAAGCCAGATGTTTCATAAGTAAAGGAGTTTCCATTGAGGATATTCATTTATTGGTTCATGTGGTGACCTAGCCACTAGCCTCTATTTAGTTTTATTTATGCTCAGTTCAACTGTAGAACAGTTTCCAAATGGGCATCACAATTTTATGGCATCTTATAAAAAGACATTTTTAAGTTTGGTATAGCACATATTTAAACACATACAATTAGTTCCAGGTACAAAACCTATTCTTTGACTGAATCCATTAAAAGTGTTTCAAAATAATTCTATGGTAATAAAAAGTCACCCCGATCACTTTCTCAGCATTTTTCTCTTGTTCCCTCCCATATATCCACCTATGTTCTCTTGCCAGTGGTCCTCCCTCCATCATTTAATTCAGCCACCTGCCTGCTTTTGCTCAGTCATTGATGAAGGGCTCAGGCCCAAAATATTAGTTATGTATCTTTGTCTTTGCTGCGTAACTTGCTGAGTTTCTCCAGCATTTTTGTGTAAAACTACAATCACAGTGTTTGCAGATTGTCTTGTTTAACAGCATTTATCAAAATTGTTTTTCAATTGTGCTTACTTTTTAAGAACAGAACTCTGACCCCATTCAAGTAGTAAAAACAAAAGCACAACATGATGGATGCTGGAAATCAGTGGCTGCATGGCTTATTTTATTTTTATTTTTGAATAATCATCATTTGAACTGTTAATAAAACTACAGTTAAATTATACCCAAGACCAACTTTGCAAATAATTGCAATTATTTTTTTTATTAAAACATTTCTAAGTCTAATGTTTAATTTTGTCTGAAACAAGGCAAATTGTAAACTTTGCCATTACAAGCGAAGTACCAAACTAGAAATAATGTTACCATTTGTTCCTTCACAGTATGTTTGGAAAAAATAATGTTACTGTCATGCATATCCATGAATACAAAGTGGAGAAGTATCGGTTTATTAACTTCAGGTTGATTTTGATAAGATCTTGTCTTGTAAATTTTATAGATTTTTTTGAGGAAGCGACAAAGACCAGTGATGAGGGTAGAGCAGTGGATGTTATCTAAATGGACATTGGTTGAACCTTTGACAAGGCTCCGTCTGGTAAATTGGTGGAGAAGATAAATCACATGGAATCCATGGTAAATTACTAAATTGGGTAGAAAATTAGCTTGTCATTGAAGACAGAAGGGTGTTTTTTTCAACTGGAAGTTCTTGACTAGTTCTGTTCCACAGGGATCAGTGCTGGGACACAAATTGGTCAAAGAATGCAGTAGGATATAGATCAGTAGTCAAATTGGGCAGAGATTGGAAAATGAAGTTTCAGCCAAACAATTGTGAGGCGTTGCATTTTAAGAAGTTAAATGCAAGAGGAACAGTAAATACCAAGACCCTACAGAGCCTCGATATCATTGCAATTATTTGCAAAGTTGGTCTTGGGTATAATTTAACTGTAGTTTTATTAACATTTCAAATGGTAATTATATTTGCTATAAGGATGGATTATAAAAAAAACGAAGTTGTTTTTGGTGAAATGTCCTTTGCTGAGGGGCATGGATAGGGTAGATAGCTTTATGTGCCATGGTGGAAATGCCATATACTAGAGGGCACAGGTTTAATGTGAGAGATGTAAAAGCTTAAATGAGATGTGGGAGGCAAGTGGGGCAGATTCCTTGAATATCCTGCCAAGAGAGTTCGTAAAAACAGAGATGATAACAACGTTTACGTGGCAATGGCAGGGAATAGAGGGATACAGCGAACACACAGGCATTTGGGATAAATTGGATTTGCATTATGGCTGACAGACAAAGGGACTGTCCTTGTGCCATTCTATTCTATGTTCCACCAGGAACCAAAGTTGTTCCTCATAGATTTGCAAACAATATTTTAAATAATATGCAAAAATTTGAAACTGAATTTCATGCTAATTACATTTCATATCAAACTGTAAACGGCAAGCTCACTTTTCAGACATGCCACACATCTTACATAATAGAACAATTTGAGAAATACTTTGCTCAGTAAAGCTTCCTCCACTGAAAATGATCTTTCAGTCAAGATTCCAATTTCTCTGCATTGGTTTCATTGATAGCTGTCTTAGCTGAATGTTTTATCAATAGTTATACTGTACTTCTATTTCATTTTGGAAATATATCCTAAACTTGGATTAAGATTACATGTTATAAATTATACATTCCATTGTTTGTTTGCTCCACTGTAAAAATTGTGATGGGACAGCAACTGCTTTGGCTATTCGGTTTCTATTACCACAATCACCTTTCTTTAATACAGTAAGTTGTCCAGTCATTCATTCAAGGAATTATCATTTCATCAAAAGACTCATTCTGGTCAAAAAGCACTTAACAATGCAGACATAAATAATCTTACTTTTTAATTTGGGCTGTCAGTTCCTCACAACAAACAAATGCATCACTGTTATGCTTTTTTATGTATTAATGAAAAAACAGGCAATATTTTTTAAAAATTCAAAAGAAAAGTTTTGTCTCATATTTCCCACAGGCCAAATGCAGCCTTCCAGACATTCATTTTGGTGAGCCAGCCACCACACTGTCAAAGACCTAAATGACAGACATTTTAAACAGACTCCCAACCCATGTCCTTCCTAGTTCAATTGGGGAAAATGAAGCCTTAGATAAAAAGGTCTGCTCCTCAGGTCAAAGATCTGAGGCCTTACAATTTCTTCTCGGACCATCCATTTGTAAAAGGCAAAAGTTTTTTTTCTCCATTAATTCATGTACATTTGTGACAAAACAGTTTGAATTGTTTAATAATTTGATTCATTTTTATAATCTTATTAGAATAGGGGTAGGGGCAGATCATCTGGCCTGTCAAGCCGACTCCATCATTCAAAAAGATCATGGCTAATCTGGTCGTGGACTCAGCTCCACCAATTTGCCTTTACTCCAGAGCCCTTAATTTCCCCTAAAAGACAAATATATATCTAACTGTCTTAATTATAACCAGATAGCTCTGACAAGTTCCTTAGGTAGAGAATTCCAGATTCTCTACTCTCTGGGAAAAGTAGTGCCTCATCTCAGTCCTAAATCTACTCCCCAAATCGTAAAGCTATGTCCTCTTGTTCTTGTTTCAATGCCAGTGGAAACAACCTTCCTGCCTCCATCTTATCTGTCCATGCTGTGCACTTGGATATCCAGAAAGCGTTCAATAAATGCAGCATAAAAGACTTATCCCTAAGATAAGAATGCATGGGGTTTAACCAATAGAAGGTTGAGATTTGGGATGTTTTAATCAGCCGTGAGTGGATTGCTGCAGGGTCAGTGCTGGGCTCTCAACTGTTTGTGATATACATTAATGATTTTGAAGAAGGAACCAAGTGTAGTGTATCCAAGTTTATCGACGACGCTAAATTCAGTGGAAAAATAAATTGCGCAAGGATGTGAAGAGTTTGTAGAGAGATAGATAAAGTGAGTGGGTAAGGGTCCGGCAGATGGAGTACAATGTAAGCCAACTCCTCTCTCATCCCATTGTAGTCTCCCTTATTTAAGGGTAAAACATTGATTTTGGGTTGAACGATTGTACCCTCCTTTTGTATGCTGAGATCACTCTTTTGAAGAGGATCCCTCATTTGAAGGGCATTAATCTTACCCGCCTCATTGCACAGGATCAGATCGAAGAGAGCATGTTCCCACGAGGAACAATTAGTCAAAATTTGTTTTATATGCATTGTAGTCCTACTTTTTAATCATAATCTGTACACATTTAAATTACCAAAGTAACAGAAGCAAAGGTGTTAAAGACTTACTTAATAGCACCTCTATTTTCCTCATTGTCAGATGAAGATGATGTTGAAGAAGCAGGGAAAAATGGACCTTCTATGCCACAGTGATTTGGACTCACAGCTGAAACCGTAGAAATATTTGGTGAGGAACGCTCATACAAAGGTGTATGCTTCCCTTCATGAGGAATGTTGCTGTAACTGTTGTTGGCTTCCAGGGTGAGGCTGGAGTCAGACAGAGCAGATTGATATGTACCTAATGGTGATGACTGATCTTTGCTGGGTGAATAGAAGTCAGGTCTCTGTCCTGAAGTGGCAGTTTGGCTAATTAGTCGTTGGTTCTGTAATGATGAAATAAATAATATTATCAAACAATGTTAATTTGTAATCATCACCAGTCTTTTGAATAACAGTGACCTCTGCATTAAATACTGTCAGATATAGAACATAATAGATGATTGAAAAACAATCCTGTGATACAACATTGATTTTGATAAAGAACTATATAAAATGCAAGTTCATTCTTTCTCTTCTATTTAAGACTTTGACATTTAAACCAAACTAATTTTCATATGAAAGTATTGTGAAATGTCAGTTGCACAAGTGAAAAATAAATCAATTTTTCATTAGATAAAGCTACAGAAACCATTTAGAGCAACACATCAACTTAAATAAATGAGGGTCAAAGTTCAAGTCAGCAAAACGTTCAAACGCAGAAAGGGAGAACAGGAAGCTAAATTAAATTGATCATTTATATTCAATTTCCATAATTGAATAAGTTCAAATCGCAATGATGAGAAACTCAAAGGCCCGTCCTAATCATCTGATTTGCAGAATTAATTTTAAACTCTGTAAATCCGGGAAAATATTCCCTTTAATGTTTAGTTTATGCAAATTTTCCTCTTGTTTTATTAGAATGAGATATAGTCAATTATTTTGAATGTGATAAGTTAATATTTTTATCAACGTGATGTACTATTAGACTTTAGGAAATACCTAATTTAGTTGTCACTCCAAAATTTTTACCACAACTCTTTTTAAATTTGCGAATTACCCATTTGACACAAAGATTGAAGGAATAGTGGACGGTGAAAAAGATTTTCAAAACTTGCTAAAGGTTCTGGACCAGCTGGAAAAATGGGCTGAAAAACGGCCGATGGGATTTGGTGCCGACAAATGTGAGGTGTTGCAATTTGAAAGGTCTAATTAAGGTAGGACATACACAGTTAACTGTGGGACCCGAAGGAGTGAAGTCAAACAGAGGAATCTGGGAATACAGATACACAATTCCCTCAAAGTGGCATCACAGGCAGAAAGAGCTGTAAAGAGAACTTTTGGCACAGTGGCTTTTATAAAAAAAAGTACCAAGTACAGGAGTTGGGACGTTATGAAGTTGTACAAGGGATTGGTGACACTAAATTTTAGGAGGTAAAGATATACAACCAACGTTTTGGGACTAAGCAAAAAGCAGAGGGAACTTGAAGGAAAGGGCTTTGGAGAAGGGAAGAAAGGGAAGGGAGAGGAGCACAGGATAACAGACAAAAGGTTATAATTTAACATAGACAGGAGAATAGGAGAAGAAAGGTGAAAATTGATCGGGGAAGAGGGTGGCCTGGAGAAAAGAGGAAGGGAAAGAGAGACAGAGCTAGAGGAAAGAAGATGGGGAATGGGGAGAAACATTAATCAAAATTGGAGAAATCAATGTCTGGCCATCTGGTTTAGGGGAGGGTGGGGGTGCCCAGATAAAAATACAAGGCATTGTTTCTCCAATAAAGATAGACCCCCTACTTACGATGCCCCAATATACGATATTTCAAAGTTACAATGGTTCTATTCTCACATCTTTCAGCAAAATATGCGGGTGGTCTCAGTCTGGCAGTGTACGAGACCTGAACAGACATGTCAGCATGGGAATGGGGTGGGGAACTGAAATGGATTGCCACTGGGAGATCCTGTAACACTGGACAATCAACAATCTCCTTTTACCAAAAGCCACATCCTGCTGTCCAGCAACCAGGCAACAAGCCTGAGCACACACTGCCATTGGCTGGCCCTGGTCATTGGCCCCTGCTCCACAGAGTGGGAAATTCAGGCCCCATCATTGGTCCCTGTTCAGTAAAGCGGGACATATTTAAGTCTGAGCGGGCTCTTTCTTGCTCTCTTTTTCCCCTCCCTGCTCAGATGCTCCTGCTCCCTGCCCAGATCACGGTCGCCACAGTAGACGCCATCCGTGGGGACCGCAGGTAGTAAGTAACATGGCATTGTGCTCCCAAAGGCTAGCCAGGGTATCCTGGTGTACAAAGAGCCACAGTCCTCCATATTCCCCAGGGTGGGAGGCTGTGAAATCCCCATGGGTAGCCCTGACACAAGGGCACATTTTCCCTCAGGGTCTAACACTAAGGGAATTCTCCCCTCCTGCCTTCCACTGAGCCCCTTCCTTCCCCAACAGGTCCCACAGCTGGGTGCAGATCAGCGCGAGTGTGTGAGTGCTTGTATGAGTATGAGCAGTGCAGCACGAGAGCCATTGCACTGTTCTATTCTTTGACTGGTTATCTAATAAAGATCATGGGTGATTGTGATTCAAGTCTTGGGAGCTTGCTTTCTGCTGCACCCCACAAACCCTTCCATGCAATTGGCACTGCAAGTAGAGCGCAGAGAAAGCAACCCAGTCAAGCGATCGATATGGATATGTGGGAGCAGCTAGTAGTTTTTGTGACCCAATCCGAGGTTGTGGCAGCATTCACTGCCACATTTGTAATGCTCGGAGATGGATGGTGGTGGCCATGTGGAACCGAGGGACCGTAGACGGGAAGGGACCCCCCACACCCAGACCTGCCGTTTCCAGGTGGCCTGATGATGATCTAGGGTACGGTCGCCTGCCAGCACAGCTGGCGGAACACACCTGGCAAGTTAGTGTTTGTGGTACCTGGACCTGCAGGGGCAAGGACTTGGCGACCAGGTGGCCATTCTCTACCAGGACTTGGCATTTCCCCGCACCCCAGGGAGTCGTGGGCAGGCTATGTGATTGCTCATGTCACTTCAGAAGAGCCAGTGCAAAGTAGCTGCTGAGCTGCACTTCAAGAGGGCATAGGATGCCAAGAAGCTTGAGGCCGTGGCTACAGAGTGGGCCACCGCATAGGACGTTCACCTGAGGGATGCTCTCCGGGGGGCCTCTGCCCGGGTGGACTGCATGGAAGTCCAAGTACACCCAGGGCTCATGCAAGCTGATCAAGGTGTGGCAACTCCAGGCTGCCCTCTGCAGCAGCTAGCAGATCGACCCGGTTAAGATCAGAGTCCTGGTTATGCTTGGAGCAGAACCAAAGGCTTGGGTGGGGGAGGCTGATGTGTGGCTGGGAGACTCGGCAGAGTTGGAACATGAGCCTCTGTCCCCCTGCCCTCCGGCAGAGGTACTAGCAACTAGCTCACCCAGTAACCACCCAATCCCATACTCGTAATCACGCCCCCCCCGCCCCCTCCAGGGTCCCCAAGCTGACGATGCCAGAAAAGGTCCAAGCAACCAGTGGGTGGACTGCTGGGATGCAGTTGAGCAGTACTCCAAGAAAGAGCTCTCTGCCCTGGCTGATAGATATTGCCAGTGACCAGGCGAGCAATTGTCCACTTAGCTACTGCAGCTGTGGGACGAGGGCGGGCCCCCGTATCCACCTCTCACCGGGAAGCCAGTTCCCTGGAAACTAACACTAACCTTAATGTGGGTACACCCCCTGGGAATAGCTGACGGGAGGAACTCCCTCTAGAACCAGATCACCGCGGCAGTGCGAGCAAATTCCCCTCACTGCTGGAGTGGAATCTCTCCAGCCGTCCCCAATGGCACACTGCACATGAGGGCACCAGGGCCATCAGAGAATGGGCCTTAATCACCGAATTGTACAACAATCAAGCCCCCAACAGCCTCCCCAAAGATGCCCAAATCATTCCAGCTCTCACAGGACACTGAGTTAACACAAGCCCAGATCTCAGGGGGTTGTGCTATCCCTATTCAGGACGGCATCCAGCAAGACCATCAGAGAGACCACTGCCATCCTGGAAGGGCTGGAGCACGGGGAGTTCAGTGCGCTCCGGGGGAACTCTGCGCAGGCTCACTGCTTGGAGGCCAGGCGCAGGGAGCCCCAGAAACCTCAGAACAAGCTTACCGTGAGAAGGCATGGGGGAGCCTGAGGTGCAGACATCAGGAAGGAATTAATCTGCACACTAGGGAAGACTGGCTTCGACCACTCCTTCTTTCATGTTCTTACTGCTGCCATTCTATTTAATGTGGCAGGAGTGCCACGAGAAGGAGGTGGAGGACTGCCCAAGCTATAGTACCCGCCGTCCAGCCATCCCCCTCCCCTGCCTCCAAGACAGAGGAACCCATCTTCCCCTCCACCATTGCGTGGAAACACAAATCGCCAACCCCATAGGAATGAAGCCAGGGACCCTGGTGGATCTGCTCATCGGCCCTGTCTCACCTGGGTGACCTGAGGCCATTCATTCCAGTGTGCGCACAATGGAATGAGGGTAACACACATAAATGGCTGGCGCTACAGGTTTACTAAAGCTGAGCACACCATCATCCACAGAACCCTTCACAGAGGTCCAGATAGAGGAACTCGGGGGCGCAATTATCCCGGCAAAGGAGATAACCCTGTGCCGTGCTCTAATGGCGACACTCCTGCACCCCCCCCCACCCCCAACCACTGGGCCCCTCCCGATTGAGGTGATAACCTCTACTGAGTGCATTCTTGGCATGAATGTACTGAGGGGGCGGACACTCAAAACTAACAAAGCTAAGTTTGCCTTTGGGGTCACCCGAATGTCCATCGTGATTGGGGCAGCAAAATGGACACTCCTTTCATTTTTTATCCACCCTACGGACCCCAGGACTCCGACTAACAAGGTAAGTACACAGATTTTGGCTCTTACGTGCCCTGTATCTGTTATAGTTTATCAAATACAACATAAACTGCATAAATTATTTTTCTTTATATTTTTTAAAACAAATTTTTGGTCAGATGGACATAGGTCACAAGTTGGGGAGTACCTGTATTGAGAAACTGAGACAGCTTGCCCAGAAGAACACAATAGATCTCATGCCACTTTCCCCACAGAGATAGTGATACACCACATCGAGGATTACATTTATTCTCCAAAAACATCACAAGAACAGATTATTTCATTATGTAGCTTAACAGCGATGTAAAGAACTTAAAATTTGAACTCTGAGGGATGCAGTCTTGTAAGTAGCTCTATAATCTATGATGCACAAAGCTATTACTCTATGTGACAATCCACTTCAACCATTAATCCAAATCTTCAGAAAAGGAAAAGTATATTTAAAAAAGACAAACACAAACTGTTGGAGGATCTCAGCAGGTCAACAGAGATCTTCCAGCAGATTTTGTTTGGCTTCAGATTTCAGCGTCTGCAGCATCAGACGTGTCTTCTATTTAAAAGGTGCATTTCTCATCTTTCCTGAACATCTCTACTACCTTTGTGGACAAACATCATAAGATTTTGACCTGCTGTACAAATGATCATCATCACCACGAATAATAATTAAGATTTAATGCCATCAATTGCTAATCAAACTCACCATAGCCTTCCCCTGAAGATGGGATTGTGGAATGGTAAGCATCTGTGGATGTGGATAGTGTGGTATTACACCGGGCACTCCAAACTGATTCAATCTCATTCCTTAAAGCAGTAGAAAAACATTGACAGGTTGTAGAAATCTCAAGTAGATAAATAAATGAACAATTCTTCAATATGAATGGACCTTGTAAAAATGCATGTCATTCCTAACTTATGTGCACAAATGCATGACGAACACATACCGACTGCATGCCCATGAGACTATTGGGGCTAAATCTAAATTAACAAATAACTACCCATAAAGCTGACTGCTTTAGTCATATAATCGTGAAAATTGTTCCTCCACCAGCAACTCCAAAATATGGAGTTTCCAAACATACAATGCGGAAATCCCAAAGCACAGCTCAATCGAGGGAAATTTACATGAATTCTAGCAATTAATGAAATAACTCCACTGTACCGGTGGCTGAATGAGATCCATGTTATTGCAGCTACTGTAAAACTCCAAAAATCCAGCACCTCTGGATTAATGGGACCAGATATGGAGGGATGATGAACAGATGGAACCAGGTGAGTGAAGAGGGGTGGTCGGGTACAGATTGAGGCTGGTCGGTGATAGGTGGAACCAGATAAGGGAGAAATGATGAGCAGATAAAACCAAGCGGGAGAGGGTGACGAGTCTGGGTAACAAGGAGGGAGAGCTGGAGAAGGTGAACAAAGGGAGAAAGACCTTGGGTACACTGGTGGGATTGGGAAATGTACCATTGGCAGTGGATTATTTGGCTTCAATTGAAGGTTGAGATGCATATGCTGAATGGCCTCCCCTTCTACACTTAAATTTCAGATATAAATTGAAATATGTCGGCCACCTATGTGGAATAATGTCTTATAGAGAGCCTTCAACATTGGAAGATGTCCTAAAATACATCAGAGGAGTGTTTAAATTAAAAGTAATAACACAAAATGCTGGAGAAACTCAGCAGGCCAAACGGTGTCCTTAATGTAACAAAGGCAAAGATACATAACTGATGTTTCAGGCTTGAGCCCTTCAAAGTTTAAATTAAAAGGTGATCAGTACCTTGAATAAGAAAGTGAGTTTCAAGAGACCTAAATGTTTAGAGGAGAATTCCAAATATTCGAGCTTTAACAACTAAAAGCTTGGTTTTAACCAAGAAAGTCTCCAGATTCTATGATTGCAGCTCAACATAGAAAGTGCTGGAGAAACTCAGTAGGTAATGGTGAGTTCCAGAGGTATGTGACCTACTGAGTTTCTCCAGCAGTTTTGTGCATGAAAGCCATAAGTATAAGCATGACTTAAAAGGTCAAAATTGTAAATATTTCAGATAATCGCAGGGTTGGAGATTATACACTGCAAGGGGTCGTGGACTGCTTTAAAACCCAGGATGCAAATTTTAAATATCAGAATTTTGCTCAAAACCAAACCCATAGCAATCAACAGAGAATGATGGGTAATACAAGATTTGGTGGAGTTAGAGAAAAGTGGCAGAATTTGACTTTAAAAAATAACAAGGGAGGCCACCTAGAGTACCTTAACATATTCAAAGCCAGAAATGTAAAAGAAATTATGAGGGTTTGGAGGTGAGTAAGGGGTAGAAACGCCTGATGGTATAGAAACATAAATAGATAGTAATATGATGTCCAAAGAACATCTTGGGATCACATATAATACCAGGGTCACAAACAGTTTGATGCAATTTTACACAGATGCTTATTCAGGTTAATACAGAATAATAAGCCACAAATTGCCAAACCAATAAAGATGCAAATCCACTTGATTGTTAATCAAACTAATGAAATCTTGATATTTAATCACCTTTTTAAAAAAAATTCTTCTTTATGAAAGCACATAGCATTAAATTAAATAAGAGCCTTTCCAGCCAGGGAAGGTATTTCTGAATAACTTTTAAATGGAAACTCCAAAGAGGTCAGTGTATCTGTGAAATGAGGGCGGGGGGGGGGGAACATGTTCAGAGTCAAAGAAAGAAGTTTGAACCCATCTTCAAAGGAGTTCATAACTTTTTTTTGGAAGCAATATATGGGTTGTGCCGACCCATATATGGGCTGTATTGTTCTATGTTCAATATGGACTGGAAAGCTCAGGGAACAAGAAATAATTTAGTTTAATATAGGTCAAATAAAATTCATCCCACTCTGTCACTTGAATTGAATCACTCATGATATTCCCTCTCTTGAGATGGCAAAGTTATAGATGGCTTGGCTGAGGGGGTACTCGTTGGAATGTTCAACAAAATTATGAATAAATCAAAAATAGTCTAAGTTAAATGTAGTGTCATACTTCATTGGTGTACTGACATGCTGCCATAAATTCCAAATAGGTTTTGAATATGCCATTATAAATGTATGGTAGAATCTTCAGAAAAAGTCAAATTGGCTTAGGAGCTACAGTGGAGTACATCCATGTATGGCTTCAAAAGACCAAAATAAATGTAAAAATTTCCAACAGTAAACCATAAATTGTTCCAGACAACTAAATCTTTTCCCACTCCATCTAGTGTACCTGGGAAAGAGGTTGGACCATGTTGAAATAATGGAGGCTTGCTTGCAATGGAATAATATTCAACCGCCCTCTTGAATTGTTCAATTTTATCTTCCGTCCTGGACTGAAAATATACAGAACAAGATAGTATATCCCACAAAATTGTTGTACAGATAAGCCCCCATGCAAGCAACTGCTATTAAATTTAAAAAATATGTATTAGCCAAACCTAATCAGTCACTTGCCATGGATACTTAAAGTCACATAGCATCTATTTGTGAAAATTGTTTTGAAATAGATGAATGAAGCTTGGATTTGTCTCATGAAGATTACAAAAGAGCTATCCACGGCTTCTCTCTCTGACTGTAAGAGGCGCTTAGGCAATTCCTGCCTGTGGCGAATCTGTATGCCTTGCAACAGGCAAAAAGAAATTTAATGTAATTCAACATGGTTTTATTACTTTGATAATAAATTGAATCTTGAAAGGGCAGCACAAAGTTTTCGCATGACTTTGGGATGATACCATATTAACCAGAATTATTAAACCAGCATTGTAAAAAAAAAGTGTGATCTTAGGGGATGACTATTAATCATCAATTATCTTAAATTTCCATATTCTACAAAGTAAAAACAACCTTTTAATGCAACAACAGCAGTTTTCACTCTTTTGTATATACTGGACATGTTAAAAAAACTTAAAGTTTGATGCAGTCATAGAAATCTACTTCAATAGTGGTGGACAACATGCTAATATAGCTTTCAAATGACAGATCCCTACCTCAAACGGCAACAACCCTTCCAGCCACATGCCCTCCCACTTCCCCAAGCCCCCCTCAGAAAAAATAACAGCAAATATTGGCATTATTGGCATTACTTGCCTGACAAGGAGTGGAAACTGGTTTATATTCAAATCATTATTAAAGCCAAAAGGCTAAGAAGTACCTAATGGAAGTGTAATGTGGTGTTCATTAGCTTGTATTGAGCTTCACAAGAGTGACGTAGAAGGTCAAAAGCAGACAATTCAGAATGGGAAGGGGAAGAATTGAAATAGCAATCAACTGCTCAGGGATGCACCTGCAAATAGAATGGAAGTGATTTGCAAAGTGGTTGTTTCATAAGTGTTTTCTCTAAAAGTTGAGAATACCCGCATCCAGTCTGTTAGCCCTCGTCTTGTTTTGCGTCATTTTCATACTCACATTTCGACTTGTCTCAAGCTCCATCTTCTTGGTTTTCATCCATTATTCCTCAAATTTTCACATCATACTTTACACTCTGTCATTTAACATTTTTCAAACTTCTATTCATTTCCTTTACCTCCAGAGAATTTAGCAATTGGCTTTAGTAATACTTGGCCAGCAGTCAATTAAAGTTCCAACACGTAGATATTATTCAACAATCTTCACTGGGAAAAGGCTCGTTTGGGCAAATAGACTTGTGTTTACTATCTGACTAATAAACCTCTTAAAGCAGGTGCCAATAAGGGTCAAAGGAGTCATCACTTTACATCAATGACAGAACGAACAAGGAAAATAAAAAAGCAACATCAATTTCATGATGATTATTTACTACATACCCGAGAACGTTTGAAAACATCTTTTGCAACTAAATCCAAATCACCAATGTCTTGAATATTGCGAACATATTCAGCCACTGCTTTAATCACCACATCACATGGCGGTAGAACAAGCTGGTGTGCTCGAACCTGAGAATATAGAAAACCTCGAGTTGAATATTTACAATATTTCTTGTTCTTTGATACATTTTAGAAAATTGTAACTGATTAGAATTTTTATAGCACTTTAACAAAGAAAAGTATTCAACTGTACTCTATAGAGCAAGATGAGAACCAAGGCTTAATAGGAAGGATAACCTGAAGAAAGAGGTAAATTTTAAGGTTGATTCTTAGGGAGATGATGTAGAAAGATTTGAGGATGAAATTGATGGCACCACTGCCAATAATGGATCAAAAGTCAAGACGCAATTCTGCAAAGCAATATGAACATATGAATGAGAACTTTAAATTGGACACAATGGACAACGGTGAATAACAAAAGACAAAAAACAGAATTTACTTTCTCATAGTTGTTTTTGAGAAAGGATGAGAGTGATAAAGTTTCATAAAAACCGAGGGTAGAACATGGAAGTTGTAACTATGGCACAGATAGAGATACAGCCACAGATTTGCTTACATCAGGTGGATAATAGTAAGATGAGAAGGTTGGCTTCCTAATATTGAATATTTGGCGTCAAAAGTTCATCTCGGGTCTAAATAATCATATTAGACAGTTCCTTTGGAATAATAAGGTTCCAAAAATCACACTGGAAAAAGTGATATGGGACTACAGACTGGGAGGACTTAGACTACCAGATTTTTAAAAAAATACTACTTAGCTGCACAGGCTAAGTTCTCGCAGCTTTCTTCATCGAAGACAGCCCCATCCTACACACACACACACACACCCCCCCCCCCCCCACATCCACCACCCCTCTTGGATTCAGATGGAAAAGTACTCAATGGACGAAGGGGAAGCAAAGGATTTTATCTATAAATGGAGTGTCAAATCACTAGAAAAAAAGAGATAATTCCATACTAATACATATTAATGAATGTATAGAAAAAAAAGTAGGGAAATCAATAAAAGCTCCACCATGTAAAAATGTGTTATTGCCTAAAAACATTAAATTTGTAGTATGACAAAAGTATAAGATATATTGAAGACTGCTACACAGAAGGAACTTTGAAAACACAGAATGGCTAACGGGACCTTCTTCTGTTTTCTCCATCTTAGATCGTTCTTAAGAGAAAGATGGGGACCAATGCTGACCCCACCTGAAATTAGTGAAACAGAACAAAAAATCTGGATGGGGAATACATCCAAATTTATAACGAAAATGTACTATGCTCTCCTGAGCATAAGTACAAAACCAGGATTACAGTGGGCAAGAGAAAGATGGGAGTGAACTTGGGTGTGGTGATTTCAGAATGAAGCTGGTGAGATTGGTGTAAGGACAGCATGACATCAATTATAAATGCAAGATATGGATTGGTTCAGTATAATTTTTTACTCCAATTATATCTTACTGCACAGAAATTACATAGATCAAAAGCTGAATTGTCAAGATGTGTTTTAGATGTGGGATTGAGACAGGAACTTTTTTAACATGCTATGTGGTCGTGCGTGAAGGTGAGGCCATTTTGGCAAGGCATCACAGAAAAGTTAACCAGGATATGTGGCCTTCACAGGCAACCCAGAGCTATATCTATTTGATAATTTTATGGAAATAAGCAACAAATTGACCAAATATCAAATCCCATTTATAAAAATAGCACTGGCTATAGTAAAAAATGTATCGCGATCACTTTGAAGTCCGACTCCCCTCTACTTATAGCACAATAAGCTGTGGAAATGAACAGCTGTAAACCTATGGAAAAAAAAAAATCACCTATAATTTCAAGAATAAATATGACATTTTTGTAACGATCAGGTAGCCATAACTAGACTACATTGGGGCCCAAATACGGTAAAAAATAAGAAAAAGGACTATAAATGTAACGATTATATATATTTAAATGTGGTTTCCCCAATTGTATTCTATTTTTTTAAAAAGATATGTAAACTCTGACGGTGTGCAGATTCGTATGCATAGAAGGGGGGAGGAAAGGAAGGACTGTTTTGCTTTTATTTCTTGTTGTTTGTAAGAAAAAGTTTAATATATTGTGATCTTGAAAATTTATTATGTATATTTTTGAAAAAAATCAAAAATAAAATATTCAAAATAAAAGTTCATGTCGGGTTAGCATAAAGCACTCATTCAATGTGAATCCACAGGCAGTGAATGGCAGGGGTACGTAATATGAGAGAGGGTGGTTTAAACAAATGTATGGAATACTGAATACTGGCAGGAAGTCAAAGATTTTGGATATGGAGATCTTCATGTTTAGTAAGAGGCAACTTTGATTCAAGGCAACATGTCACGAAGGCAATCGGATTCCATAGGCAGTGAAGGGTCCAAGAGATGCAATCAAGTTATAATATCATTAATGTCAATATGAAGGTTGAACCTTTCACTTTCGATATCAGTGCCATGGACAAAGGTACTCATCATAGGAATTAATTCAGATGTACAGAGATTTTTACTACATTTCAGGAAGCTCTAAAATGAATGAAATCCTTTTGACTGCTATCGCTTTTTTTTAAATACAGTGAAACAATGCATCTAGTTGTGACTGGCAAGGTTCCAGAAACAGCAAGGAGCTTAATTTGGATACAGAACTAAGTATGGGAAACACTCAACAGATGAGACATCATCTTATGTTTCTTCCTTTACATCATGTTGTCTGACTCCCTGAGTATTTCCAAACACTTTTTTTAATTCAGATTTCCTTTATGGTAATTTCTAGATTTTCAGTAAGTAGACAGAAATCTGTTTCATTGATGTTTGATTTAATGTAGTGATCAAAATGTGGGAAAATTTCCCTGCTTTAATTCCATTTGATTGAGCATATCATCTTGATATTGCTTCAGAGTGCATAAAGTATCAATTAATGAGGATGTTCTGAAATTAGATTGTCCCTAATAATCAATTGTAAGTCTAATGTTTTAAAGCTGTCTGGGTAGAAGCAATCAATGAAAATTAAGCACAAATTCAAGACTCAAGACTCAATGGCGGCAATGATGGAGAGTATAGGTCTTGATATTAGTCTTGCAGCATTGCAGCAGCAAGATCTGTATATATTTCACATTGCGGATGAGGCCAGCCAGGAAGCTCTGTATGCCTTCAGTCAGAAAGACAATGAATGGGAAAAGACTGAGGTTGAAGTAACCTTATTTGTTTATTCAATTGAGGGACCTCTGCGGCTGAGGGACCAGCGCATGTGGCGGGCTGCTGGCAACTCGAGGCAAGGAACCCGTGGAAGTTGTGAACTGCTGGAGTGGCTCGAACTGGCTGGAGGGGTATCAGGTATCGAAATCAGGTTGCAAGGAGGTGCCGAGGGCGCTGAAGGATTCCTGACCTTGTCAGAGGTTTGGATCTGGAGCTTGGGTTGCTAATGGTTTGGACTGGGTTTTGTGTGGCTGTGAGGGCTGCGGAAGTGCCGGAGGCGCATCTATGGACACTCGGTGACTTGGGGGGAGACTCTCTATTGGTTTTCTCTCTCTGACTGACTGAGAACTGTAAGAGGTGCTTAGGTAATTCCTGCCAGTGGCGAATTGCCTTGCAGCAGGCAAAAATAAATTTCATGTAAATCGACACTGTTTTATTACTATGACAATAAATTGCATCTTGAATTTTGAATGTCATCATCACATCGAATTTAACCTTTATGGTCATATGAAGTTCAAAAGTGTACATTCAGAATAAAAACAAGTGGCCAAACCCAGGTCAATATGGACCAAAAAAGGGGAAGCAACATTTGCAGAAGCTCTTCACAAGCCCATGGAGTTAGACAAAGGAGAAAGCAAGAGAGAGAGCAGAGGAACATCAGTCTCGCCTCACTGTTGATGCTTCCAGACATGCAAGGAGCTGGAAACGGAACAGCAGCGAAACGCCCGTCTCCGTGTTCAGGCCTCCAGGCGGCAAATGCAAGGCAGTGGGAAACAGAACCTGGAGCTCTGGTTGCCAATGGATTTAACAGGTGTCTGTGGGAACGCTGGAGTTGAATCCATGGACACTCAGTGACTCTAAAGAGACTCTTTCTCCTATTGATAGAAGCAGAGAATCCACAGGTTTACTTCTCTTTGGTGGGAAATAATTTTTTTTTAACCTCTGTCCTAAACCAGAGAGAGTGTGAGAGCGTCTGTGTGTGTGTGTGTTGCCTGTGTTTGTGTGTGTGTGTGTGTGTGTGTGTATATATGTGTAACGCCAAGCCCACCTCAGTGCTGATGCTGCCAGGCATTCCATGAGCAGACAAGAGTCTGCTGAGAAAGAACAAGCAAGACTCCAAGCGAAGCGAACAAATGCCACCAGCCGAAGGGCAGGACCATTTACTACAGCACCTGCTGACATTGCGTATTCTTCCACTAATGCAATTGTAATTGGCTCCACGTCAGAGGTATGCCAAGATTGTGAAAAGAATAAATGTGTTTGAAAAAAATATATTTATGCAGAATTACCATGAAGTTTTTTTGGGTGTTTTGTTTCAACCATGCAGTCAAGAACTGAGTGTTTCATTTCCCAGGCAATGCCAGGTATCCTGCTAGCTATATAATAAAAAAGTACAATGCTAACTCACCTATCTTAAAATCAGCAGCTATAAAAAGAGCACCATCAAATTCAAATGGCAGAATTGTTAGAAATAGAAGGGGACTGATTTAAGAAGGAACTGAGGAGGAACTTTAGCAGTCATTACGATCACCACTTTAATTATTTTTACCTTTAAGGATGCTAGAGGATGGTCTGGACCAAGTAAACTCCAATGAAAGGCAGCCAAATCTTCATCAGGTAGTATATGATTGCCTAATCAAAAAGAAGGATGAAAATGTAAAACTAAAATACCTTGTTTAAAGAAAAAGTGATGGGACCTTTCATGTTTCTTTTTCTTTCTGACCACGACTTATCTGAATATTAAAATTAAAATTTACAATAAAAATAGAAGACAATTTGAACAATTAGAAATGTTGAGATGCACCTCTTACTAATGACAAAAATCAAATACATGATTATCTTTATTCAAACAAATAGCATCCCTTTATCAGGCAACTAAAAAGTTGCTCCACGGGTTTTGTCAGTTCAAGCTGCCCAATGATTTATTCTTTGGAACAGCACATGAAATCACCAGCCATTACCAATTTCTGTGGTTAGCCCAATTGCAAAAATGTGGGTGATTTCAAGCTTCAGGAAATTGTTTCAATGTGTCGTGATTGTGACCAAGTGAGCAATGGGAAATTGTGGTGCTACTGGATTATGGTCTAGCAACATCTTTGCTCAATCTGCCTTTATAAAAATCTGAATATTTATGAGGAATACAGTGGGTCACAGCACAGCCCAAATCAACATGGACATCAAGATCTGAACATCTACAACAAAAAAAGACATCAGCTTTTTCCTCCGATCAGAGTGCTGATTGGAAATTCTGCACCATTCAATCTCTCTGTCCTCAGATTTTATCTGAAGGCACAGCAGGAAGCACATTGACAACTATACTTGGCCACCAAATGATAATGCTATTGAATGGCTACCATGTTATTTTAGAAGGCACTTCAGTTATTTAGAAGGCAGTTCAGTTATTAACATTGCCATGGGCCTGGATCACATCCCACTTCTCGCCTACATATTAAGCAACGGGCATTATTCATGTTTGGCACATAACTGCAGCTCTTAAAGAAGCATAAAGTAATCACTGGCCTTTGTTCTTAATTGCTCATTATTCTGGGATGATCCACCGCTGCAAGCAGTCATCTAAATCCCAAGTCTCCATCAACCTCACTCCCAATAACAGGCAGCGCAGTTCGTGTCGTGGTTCGTGCAAAAGTGACAGCGCCAGCGATCAGAGTTCAAAACGAGCAATGTCTGCAAGGAATTTCTTTGTCCTCCCCACGTCTACATGGGTTTCTTCCGAGTGCTCTGGTTTCCTCCCGCCCTTCAAAGATATATAGTTGGTCAATTAGGTGTAATTGAGCGGCACAGCTTCATGGGCCTGAAGGGACTGGGCTGCATGTCTAAATTTAAAATTTTTAGCATTATGTTATTGTTATGGATGTGTATGTTGGCCTTTCTTCTGCTGTCTCTGAAATTTCCCTTCATTCCGCTAACCTTTTGGGTCCAAATTCTCACATTAATTCCAAACTACACTCACATCTCTTCAATCTCCATACCAGCCTTGAGCTTCAACAAAATCATTTGGCCTAAGAACCCACCTCCTGATCCCTCAAGCTCATTCCCACTAATCTCAGATAATGTATAATTATGCAGCACAAATTTAGCTCATTGCTGCCCATGATGTCAATCTTCAAACCCCATTTGCCCACATTAGTAGACCTGCTTCCCTCTACTCATCTCCTTCCCAAATACCCGTCTAAACACTTCTTATACACTGAAATTGTGTCTGTCTCCATCACTTCCGCTGGTAGATTATTCCACCCGTGTCAAAAGATTTCCTTTAAATGTCTCCCCCCCCCCCGCCCCCCCAGCTTAACCCTATACCGTCCAGCTTTAGACTTCCCCAGTGTAGGAAATATATGACTAGATAACCTACTGACTTCTTCTTCTTTGGCTTGGCTTCGTGGACGAAGATTTATGGAGGGGTATGTCCACGTCTGCTGCAGGCTCGTTGGTGACTGACAAGTCCGATGCGGGACAGGCAGGCACAGTTGCAAGGGAAAATTGGTGGGTTGGGGTTGGGTGTTGGGTTTTTCCTCCTTTGTCTTTTGTCAGTGAGGTGAGCTCTGCGGTCTTCTTCAAAGGAGGTTGCTGCCCGCCGAACTGTGAGGTGCCAAGATGCACGGTTGGAGGCGAGATCAACCCACTGGCGGTGGTCAATGTGGCAGGCACCAAGAGATTTCTTTAAGCAGTCCTTGTACCTTTTCTTTGGTGCACCTCTGTCTCGGTGGCCAGTGGAGAGCTCGCCACAGAACACGATCTTGGGAAGGCAATGGTCCTCCATTCTGGAGACGTGACCCACCCAGCGCAGTTGGGTCTTCAGCAGCATGGATTCAATGCTTGCGGATTCTGCCAGCTCGAGTACTTCGATGTTGGTGATGAAGTCACTCCAATGAATGTTGAGGATGGAGCGGAGACAGCGCTGATGAAAGCGTTCTAGGAGCCATAGGTGATGCCGGTAGAGGACCCATGATTCGGAGCGGTACAGGAGTGTGGGTATGACAACGGCTCTGTACACGGTGATCTACTGACTTACTGACTAAGCTATCGATTATTCAGGTTCCATTCCTTGCTCTATCTTGAGTGATTTTGTTAAAAGTTCTTTGCTCCCATAGAATCAGATAGAGTGATGGAACTGCAGTTAAGTTACGAAACAGTCATCCAGAAGCCAGAACCACAAATCCAGAGGAAGAAGTTCAAATCTGACTTTGAAACCAGTTACTATTCTTCAAAGTTGTACATGATCCAGACCCACAGAAATATTGCCAACTCTGAATTCTCTTCTCAAATGCCCTTGTACTAGTCTTATAAACATCATGTTTAAACAAAAAAAGGAATAGAACTGACTAATAATTCTGTTTCAACCTTGACATCCAATTTGGGCATGTTAAAGTCACTTGAAATTCAAAAGAGCTTGTAATAAAAGAATAATGGTGTCGACAATAACCACTGAAAAGGACAGAAGCAGCAGGATTATGGCAATACCACCACTGTCAGGATCTTCACAAAGTCACCTATCATCTTGACTTTGAAACATATTGCAGATTATTCATTGTTGCTGGGCCTAAATCATGCAATTTCCAAACAGTGGCATTGTGGAAATACCCTCATCCAAAGGACTTCAAGAATTCAAGGTGGTGACCCATTTGCTCATTTCATGGACTAAAAATGTCCAGTTCCTGAAAAATGAATCCCTTTCCTTTCAAGTCTATGATTAATATCCTTTACCTCAAAAAGCAAACTTTAACCCTTCCATCCCTGAAAATTACCACCTTCAAACTACTTATCATCTCCATAATCCTTGAATATATTGCAATTTTCCAAATTCATGTCCAGGGGTTTGATCTTTTTTAAATTGTTTCTCATTTGCTACAGCATCCAACAGCCTTGGCTCAGTCAAAAGCTAGGCCAATAACATTGCCCTTACAGATCCGTCCACTGTCGATGACATCACTAACCAAATCATTCAACTCCCATACTTCTCTTAACAGTTTTCAGCTCAATGAAATTACACGTACAGTAAAATCGGCAAAAAAAAATCAAGGGAAATTTTTTAAAAATAGGTAAAATAAAATACACAAGTTTCAAATTAATTATCTATAATGTTATTGTTCATCTTTGGGCAGCTCCATAAAGGGAAGAAACCTACAATTGTAGCAAAAGTTAAATGAATTCAAAGAATGTGACTGAAAATAAAATGCTTAAAAGTTTACCATACATACTTGTGTAAAAGTCGAGTTTTGGGAACCAATTTTTCAGGTCAAATTGGGGGGGGGGGGGGTCGACTTTTACACAGATACTACTTTTGACTGCAGTAAATACCTCCATCGTTCAAGGTGCTAGGAGCACAAATGGCTGGGACTGGGTGGTAAATTTGAGGTGTCGGGAGCTCAGAATGGCCAGGTGGCTGAGGCGCAGGCTTGTGGTTGGGGTGTCAGGAGCTCAGATGCACGGGCGGCTGAGGCCAGGATTCACTGTTGGGGTGTCAGCTCAGATGGGCAGGCAGTCTGGGCCAAAAATGGGGGTGGGTGGTGGTGCCAACAGATACGGATATACAGAAAACACAGTTTTTTGGGCAAAAAGGGAGGGGGGGGGATCAACTTTTACAAAGGATCAATTATTAGATCAGTACATACAGTATATATTCATGTTTGTTCGGCTTAAGTACAGGATAGTATTTTTGTCTTTTAAACTCTATTCATAATGCAGGTGTACTAGTTAGACATTGTAAGACTCAAGCAAACAGAAAACACACTTATCTGACATCTACCGATCCCCATAGGTGCCAGATACCAGGGGGTTTTACTGGTTGGATTCTCATCTATCCACCCACTGCAGGAGAATTATCTCCAGTGACTTTTACTTCTGCATTCGAAACTCTAGATGAAAACCCGTTGCTTTATTTGTATTGATCTCTTGTGGAGTTTCTGTCAAGATTCCTCAACAGTTTTTATATTTCTAATTTCTATGATTTGTTGTGTCTCTTTGACCAGTAAAATATCATTTGTGAAGGGTATGTTTAAGAAACAAAAACATCCTTAGTATCTTTAGAACAAAAATATCTTGGCACCTCCCATTTCTCCTATTTAAAATGCAACCTCATTACATGCCAAGTGACCTGCTGAGCTTCTCTAGCCCTTTTGTGTATTACTGCCCAACCTCTTCATGCCTTGTGAAATCACTGTCAGCTTCCACTGGACACAGCCAGCAAAAACTTGTACAAATCCAGGATTGTATGTGCAGAAAATTCCTCTTATCATCACCTCCACTCTCTCGCTACAAAATTCATCCCATTCCAGGAAAATGTGACATTGAACCATTTATGACAGTCGCATGATTTTTTTTTAGCCTTATTCTAATCTCTCTTCAAGGCAGTCGGCATCCATCACCTGATAAAACAAAAATGGTGGCTGTGCTGAAGCTGTTGCAACGACAGCACTGCAGACCCAGGAGAGTGGGAACCGGAGTCACTGTTCCAGTGTGTTCTACTGCCTGGCCCCGATACTGACAGCTTCCATACAGGCTGTAACTACCAGTTTTTAAAACCCTGCAACCACGGGGGGGGGGGGTCTGTGCCCAAAATGCTGGCATCCATACAGGGTAGCACATGACGAAAAGTTGCAGATTCTTGGGAGCAACATACTGGCACAGGGCACCAGACACAGGGAGAATATCCCCATTGAGTAGAAGCATGGGAGATGACCCTACAAGAAAAGTGATCATGGCAACAGACCAGTGAAGGCACAGCGGCTAAAGGACGCACAGAGGCTGCAGCGAACTTGAGGGAGGGTAGAAGGACTCACACAGTCTGCAGGTTGCTGGGGACTGGTTCATGGGAATCAGGTATCGGATCCGGAATTCAAGAGGGTTCTGAGGGTAAGAATGGTTCCTGAAGGGTCTCAGGCACTGAAGGCTTCCTGATTTTATTTGAGGTTTGAACAGGCGTCTGTGTGGCTGCAGAGACTGTGGGAGTGTTGGAGGCGAACCCACAGCCACTCAGTGACTCCAAAGGGACTCTCTTCCTTCATTGTAGTCTCTGTAAATTTGACATTGTAAACACTGGGGCCTATGTTCTAACCTAGTCCTGATTACCCATCATCCCAATGATAAATGATACCCCTTCATTCCTGATTAAGAAATATTGATTTCAAAATGCTACCAATTTTCAACTCCATTCGTACTTTCGACCTTCTCTATCTCTCTATCTTTCTCCAGCTTTATTATCCAAAGATATTTATGCTCCTCATCATCAGGACTTTTGACTACTTCTGATGTTGGTATTTCCTCCTTTGGCAACTGCTGAGGGCCTAAGCTGTACAATTACCTCCCAAAATATCAGTACCTCACTACCAATCTTTCCTCCTTTAAAATATGAAATAAAACCTTTGGCCCTAATAAATGATGTGAGCCAGAATTAATTTTGGAAGAGAAATGTAGTGATAATTGGGGATAGTGTCGTCATGGAAATAGATACAATTCTCTGTGGCAAGGATTGAGAGAACAGAGGCTGTGTTTCCCACCTGGTGCCCAAGTCAGAAATTAGGGTTGCAGTAAGCTCAATGGTTTTACAAGTGACCCAGGTTTGAAACCGGCACTGTCTGTAAGGCGTTTCTACATTCTCCCTGTGGCTGCGCAGGTTTTCCTGGGTGCTTCAGTTTTCACTCATCTTCCAAAACATACAGAGTTGTTGGTTTATATGGTGCAATTAGGTGGCACAGGTTTAAATGGCTGTAAATCAAATGTAGATTTAAAATTGATCTCATCTGACTTGAAGAGGAATTTGCAGAGGGAGATCCAGTTGTTTGGCCCACGTGGATACTAACTCCATCAGTTGGACAAGAGGTTCTGCTTTGGGAATTTGAGCACCTTGAGCCCAAATTAAAAAGTAGATCCAAAAAGATACTAATCTCTGGATTGCTACTGTAGTCATATGCAAACTAGCACAGGGTCGATAAGATGAGGGAGTTAATGCATGATAAATATTAGTGTGGGAGATTTGCAGCAGTATTGGGGAAGGTAGGAGCTGTTCTGGTGGAACCATGCTGGGACAAGAGTTCTGGTGAATCATATAATTGGGGCTGTGGATGGGAATTTCAACTAAATAGCAAGGGGATAGGTTCAACAGATTGAAAAAGCATGGTTAAAGGGAAAGAGCACAAATTACTGAAGTTTAAAGAATAAAAAAAGGAGACAAAGTTTAGAAAGGGATAAAAATTTTACCACCATGTACTGACAATAACCACACCAGCAGTGCGAGTACAAGACAACTTTAATAAACTAATGTGGACACTAAGAGGTCTTGTCTCTGCAAGACAAACCTAGAAGGCTAGACCGTAGCTCTGGACTGCTTGATATACAAGGTAACCGGGATGACCCCTGGTGACCTAGTGGTGTAATTACATATCACCACACACCAGATCTCCAAGCAGATGTGCATAAAGCTCATGAAAGATGGCAAATTTCAGGACTGAAAGTGTTGTGTTTAACTGCATGCAGTGTTCAAAGCAAGGTAGATGCATTTAAAGCACAGTTAGAAATTGTCAGGTAAAACACAGGTGGGAGCCAATCATTCAAGGATACACATTCCAGTAATTGGTCAGAGGGGCTGGGGTGGCTCTGTGGTTAAAAAAATAAATTAAATCCTTAGCAAGTAGGATAAGATGTAGAGACATTGTGGGGTAAAGTTAGGAAAATGCAAGGGTAAAAAGATCCTGACTGGAGTTACACATGGGCCTCCAAATCATACCCAGTTCGTGGGGGACAAATTACAAAAGGAGTTAGATAAGGCAATGTAAGAAAGTCAATGTTACAGTCCTCCTGGGGGACTTCAATATGGAGCTAAACTTGGAAAATTAGGTTGGCACCGGATCCCAAGAGAAGGAATTTGTGGAATGCTTGAGATGGCTTTTTAGAGCAGTGTCGTAGAGCCCACTGGAGAAAAGGCAATTCTGGATTTGGTGCTATGAAATTAATTGAATTTGATCAGCAAATTTGAAGTGGGAGCGGCCAGTGTGTGAGGCTTTGGCTTGAGAGGCTTCGGTGAGCAGAGGCTTTGGAAGTACTGCAGGTGTTGGCCGTGACAGCAGCACGATGGGAAAAAGGCTGCAATAAGAAGGCACAGGTAAAAACAGGTAATGTCAGTTAAAGTCTTTCCTTATTGCGTAAAATGAACAGTGGGAATGGCAGCCAGAGCAGTGATATGCTCCTCTTTTAGGATGCCTTCACCTGCAAGGTGCATCCAGCTGCAGTTACTTTCAGATGGCTAAAAAAAAGAACTAGCTATTTCCACTGTTCAGTTATACACCTGTTCAAACACAATACATCAAATTTAATTTCATTTAAATAACTCTGGTGAATTATATTTAGAAAGGGCCTCAAAGGCCTTACACAATTTCTCCAACAAGGGGCTAGTTAGTCGGAATCTTGTTTTGTACCTATAATTAAAAATTAAATACGACGAACAGTGGACATACTGTTGGAGTATCCCAATTGTTAAAGAAAAACATTATTTTTGTTCCTTATTGGAATATACATCTCAAATAAGAGACCAGCAAGACAAAGGCTGGCAGAGCCAAAGCTTGTGGGCCCATGTTTCTGCAAAATTACTAAAATTACTAAAATAGAGCCATATAAAATTATGGAACCTAATAGCAGAGCAGAACTAATTTTTCTGCTGCTTACCTAGGAATGTGAACATGAGGAATCTATGTAGTTGGCTGCAGGCTTATTACAAATTGAACAAGAATTGTTTTAACTCTCAAAAACACACTTATTCTACCAAATCAAACCATTAAAGCTGGCAGACTCATTAACCATTAACAGTGCCCTGTACAAATACACACACATTAAACTCTAGTATTACAATATTACTCCCCCAAGGTCCCAGATGTCCACGTATCTTAATGTAGCCACTATATACTTCAACATCTCCTTAATCCTCAAGGCTGAATGACAGGGTTTGGTTAACTTGGAACCTGGCTTTATAGTTCAATATATTTCACCATCAGAATACCATATTTTTGCACATATAACGTGCACGTTATATGTGTATTTTACAAACCAGGTAACCCCCCCTCCCCAGCGTTATATGCCTGGAAAAAATGCACACAATTAATAGCAGGCATGGGAAAGATGTGCTGTCAATTTATCGCAAGTGTGGGAATATATAGTGGCATTGAAAGAACACGCACAATTAATAGCGGATTGGGAAAGTTGAACTGGCAATTTATAGCAAGCGTGGGAATATCAGCGAGTGTGGAATATAATAGCAGCATTGAAAGAACACGCACAACTAATAGTGGGCGTGGGAAAGACGTGCTGGCAATTTATAGCAAGCATGAGAATATTATAGCGAGTATGAGAATATAATAGCGGCAATTAACTCATGGGCAAAATTTATAAGAGCCGTGGTAAATTCTGATCATGGTAATATCACTGTTCTGAATGCCGTGGTATTCCGATGAACAGGACATTCTGGCTAGGGCACTGCACCTAATCAATGTTAATTGTACAGACCCATCCCCGAGGGAGATTAATATATCAAGTGCCTCCGATTTGAGACATTAGAATTAAAATCCTGCTGAACTCTGAAGCTTGTCTATTTAATTGATTCCTCTCCAAAGCTTGATAATATGTTGCAGCAGAAATCATCTATATAATGGGTTATTGGCACCTCTGGGGGAAGATGATTGGCTGTTAATTACAGATTAACTATGGCAGATATTGGGATATGTTTTATTTCATGTGCCATTTAAATGCAAATTGCTTTTGCCAGTCAGAATTTAAACTACATCCAAGTGTTATATGTGTGTGCATGTTAATGCTAAAATATTTTTACACACTTGATGATTTTCTGTGTGTTATATGCGTGTATACATTATATGAGTGAAAATACAGTAAAAGCAACAGCCAGGAAAATGGCTGAAACAAATTGCTCTAACCTTCTCAAGAGTAGCATTTTCCTTCAATACCAAGACTTCCTTCCCGAGAGGGAAGGAGGCTGAGGGGTATTTTACAGAAACATACAAAATCAAGCGAATAGTCATTGCCTTTACCCCAGGTAAGGGGAGTTTAAACTGGAGAGCATAGCTTTAAGATGAGAAGAGGCCTCATGATAAAAGATGAGGAAAGGGAGTAGCGGGGAAATGTTTTCACATAACATAACTAACAAGTTTTACAAAGAAGCTATAGAGGCGTGTACAAATTGGATATTTAAAATATCTCTGTACACTTTTTGTGCATGGACAGGAAAGGTTAAGTGAGAAATGGGCCAAATTGACAAGCGCAGTTGGGCATCTTTATCAGAATGAACAGGTTGGGTCAAAGGACCTTTTCCCATGCAGTGTAGCTCTATGATATGCTCTTAATGATGACAAAATGGGTGTATGGTTTTGATCAGTTATACAGGTACACGATCCTTTATCCGGACATCTAAAATCCGGAAAGCTCCAAAATCCGGCAAGTGGGGACCGGCAGTTAGGGGAGGCGGCCGGGAGGCCGAGGGACCACGGTTGGGGGAGGCGGCCGGGTGACTGCAAGGGGATAGAGATGGATACCCCAGCTCAATTCGGGTGGGCTTTCCGAAATCCGGAAAAATCCAAAATTTGGAACACACTGTGCCCCAAGGGTCCTGGATAAAGGATTGTGTACATGTATCTGTTTTGATTTTACCCTGTATAGTCCTGCAAAAGTGCCACACTACATTTCAAATCAATTAGAAAGTATACACTTCCAGCTGGTGACTACATGGAATAGTTATGTACTCCTGCCAACTTTCAATAATTTCCACCCTTTCACTCAATTTTTTTAATCAACATGGTTAAATCTTGGCTACACTGCTTTATATTACTACTATTAAACAGAATATATCTAAAAAAACAGCCAATGCAATGAAGGAAAGTAGAGATCGAAGGAGGAGGTGGTTCCCCATATCCAGGAAATGGCTACTAAAATGATCAAGATGCAATTCCAAGAAAATACAAAGAAATTGACAGCAATTAAGACCCATGGTAATCTTCAAACGCAAAACTAAACTGAAAATTCCCTGCAGGCATTTTTGTACATTTTCATGATGGATCTATCTATGGATAATAGATAATGTGTGTAACAGGTGGCCAGACAGTTTACGCAAAGAATAGAGTTTGCTAGTCCGGGGTATGCTTTGTAGTCACTTAACTGAGAACACTAGAAATAGATAAGCACTACATAATATTTACATACTGGTTATCCCGGCTGGTTTGATGTCTATATTGCAACCTCTCATGTCTGTCTGAACAAGCCATTCATTCAAAGACCATGTGCACGAGGAATGGAATACATGGATGTCGAGTTCAGAGAAGTTGTTTACTAAAGGTGGGGACAACGCCTGCTGCATCACTTGATGTGCTGTGTAACTTTGTGCTCAAGGCATAAGACAAAGCTAAAGTCGAGACTGTGATAAAATTGTTCTAAGTGTGATATCACTTGTGCAATTGATGGGACAGAAGAGGATTTATTGTGGGACACTGATGACGAAGCTGAAACTGCCTCATCAGATACAGACTGCGACCCATATGATGACTGTTTAAACAGTGGATGTGATTGTTGCCGTCTTTGCTTCAGACGATGATGGTGAGAGTGATTCTGAAGGGTTTTAAATGTGTTGCTGTTTTCAATCATAGCAAATTTGACGGGTGCTAATTGTTGTTTTCAATGAAAATCTGTCCCAGTCGGATTTTATTTCTGGTTTTTCAAGCGTTGACTTGTACGTCAGATCAGTGCAGATTGGATTTTGAACTGAATTTAAGGTCTCAAAAGTATATCCGGCCTACAAGTCGACCCCCGTTTTTCAGAGAATTTTTTGGGTTTCACGACTCAACATGCTGAAATATATGGTATATTAACCATATTTGTTCACATGGGCCAGTTTTCAGGCTATAAATATACATAATTTGATTCTTTTGTTAAAGTTTGATAAATTAGTTCATCGCCCTTCTTGGGTGAAAACAAGAATTGAATTTTTCTAAAAATACATCTGTTCAGCAGTCTTAGGCCCCTTTATATCTCCCCCCCCCCCCCCCCACTAAATTAACATAATCCATAGGTTGAGAATATGGGCACAGTTTGAGAAAATGTTTTGGAATTCATAGTTTGTCCTTGCTAGTCCCATTGGAGCAAACCATATTTTTGTACCTTCTTTGTCAGATATAGGCTTTAGGGAGTGGCGTAGAGTGCTTATTAAAAACTTTTAAGATTTTTTTTTATTTGAGACAATTTTGCCTCTTTTGTCCAATTGAGGGTAAAATTTAAATTACATGATAATCATTTTTTCAGTTAGATACGTTAGACATTTTATTCAGTCTAAACTTTCTGATTTTTCACAAATTTCTATAACAAACATTCTTGCTTTGCTTTTTGATTTTAAATCTTCTCATCGAGGCTCAATATCAATTATTTATAGCAATCTGATGATTTGAGAATAGCTTCAATACTTAAGATTAAGAGTGATTGGGAACATGGCTCTGACTTGTCACTCACTCATAGATGAGGTCTGGGATAAATTGTTTATTGCAGTTCAAAGTGGTGCATAGAGAACATATTTCAAAACTTAAACTTTCTTGCTTTCATTCTGATATTGATTCATTGTAGTGGCACACGGCCATCGCTGCAAGCCGACACAGAAGACGCCATTCAAACACAGCAATCAACCAGGCCTGTTCCCATAGGCCGCTGCAAAACGGGCTTTGCCAACCAATCGCCGGCAACAGATCGAGAAAGGACCAATCGGCACCCAGGGCAACATAAACCACACCCATCAATGATGCTGCAGCAAAACGTGCCTATCCAGCCAATCACCAACGGCAGATCGTGAGGACACCAATCAGAGCCCGAAGGGGCACAGGTCACGCCCATTGGTTACATGGCAGCCAGTTCATTAAATCAGTGTCAACTGCACTCAAGTGTGTCTTATTTCTGAGCTAGAACCTCGAGACATGCCACATCATTATGTGATAAATGTAACATTTTCGATGCTTCAGTGATACGCTTTGGACTTGCCCTAGTTTAGAAGATTTTTTTCAAACTTTATTAGTTATCTTTATGGTCAAATTAGTGCCATGCCCATTAAGTGCTTTATTTGTAGCTAGATGGGCAATTTTGATGAAATGAAAAGACAGCCCTCACCTACTCATACTCAATGGTTACAGGAGATCATGTCCTTCCTAAGTTTAAAAAAAACAGATACAATGTTAAAGATGTAAAGGTGAATTTTTACAAGACATGGGGCCCATTCATGGAATATTCCCATAATTTAAAGAATTAAGGCGTTTGGATGCTCCTGAACAGCGTGGTCTGGTTTCTGAATGTCGTCTGTCCTTAATTTCCAATGTATATTCATCATTATCATGGCCCATCCCTTCGCGAGCGAAGATGAACACGGTGCCTTGTAGCTCTTCTGTCCCCACAGAACTTTTTGTAGTTGTTGGCATATTGTGATGTGCCACTGCAAATTGTGGAATGGCATGCAGTGCGATTTTTTGCGAGGCCCTCCCAGTGTGTACGGTTGACATGGAATGATTGGAGATTGCACTTGATTACGTCTTTGTAGCCAATTTATATTCGATATGCAAGTTTACCTTGTTTATAGAGATGGTTTTGATTAATGGGGGGGGGTCTTTTTCCTTTTTTTTGTTTTTATTTCTTTTTTAATATTTTGATATAATGGTTTGATTGGGAAGGGTGCACACAATTTGTACTATGTGTGATCAAGATTTTATTTGAAATGTACAAATTATCTGTCTTTTCTCATATTCCAGCCTATGTATTAGATTTATATGTGTTATTTTTTATTAAACTCAATAAAAATATTTTAAAAAGAAAAGAAAGTGTAGAAAATGCAAGTAGAATCACAGGTAGAAGTAAAAATTTCACCATGAAATAAGAGTCCAAATCAAAGCAAACGACTATGTGAGCATTAACAATCTGATTGCCAATGTTAACAATATCTTGCAGGCACCAAAGTTTAGTCCATGAATTTAGATTGATTATTGTTAGTTAAATTGAATTTACTAATTATGATTCTTTTATATTCTAAATAGTTCCAAACAATGCTTTATTTTTGAAACCATAATGTCTGTCCCATCATTCTCACATCCAAATTTACAAGAGATTTTGCTGGAAAACTGTTGAGATTTAAAAACATTCAGATTTTTAAAAAAAATCAGCTCTAAGCTCATTTTTACTTTGAATTTTGCTTCCTTTTGCCAGGATTTAATACAGATGATCAATACTCATTTCTTCCAAACAATAAAAACATCAGATATTGAGAAAGAAATTGAAATACAACTTATCCCTGATATTTAGGTACATAAAAACTAATTTCAAACCATTTTCCAGCCTTGAGACATTGAAGGCCATTTTGTTTAGTACAAAAGTTATTATGCCAGGTGGTCCAACTAGTTTATCATCTAAATCCTTGAACTAGATTGCAAATTTACCGCTGAATGATGTAACGTGCAAAGTCATTTTATTTTTATTTAGACATACAGCACGGTAACAGCCCATTTTGACCCAAGAGCCCGTGCCGCCCAACTTACTCCCAATTGACCTACACCCCTGGAGAAAACCTATGCAGACAAGGGGAGAACGTACAAACTCCTGACAGACAACATGGGATTCGAACCCCAGTTCAGTCCCGTTCGCTGGCACTATAAAGGATTTGCATTAACCGCTACGCCAACCATGCCACCCTTTGGACAGTAACTAACTCTCTGGATTTTTTAGGTGAGAGTATGTCAACTTATTTTTCTGAAAATATATCCAAGTTGCCAAGCACATAATGAACGTAGATAACTTTCAGAACAAAGAAGATCCTATGTTCTTAATTTACCCCATTTCATATTATCAGTTAAATCGTACTTAACAATGCCTGGATCCATAAAGTAATATATTATCAAATTAATGAAGCATGACCACTTCAAAGCCACAATTCATCTTTTAGTAAGCCAAGTACATTTTATCATTTCAGAGCTGCTAAGAGATCTTAACAAACACCCACCATTTAAATCCTTTTTTATTTCTTAATTTGCCAACAAAGTCCTCAGGGGCTGATTTTTCGTTGTCAGGCATACCACCTCTCTTCATTGTAGAGATTTTGTTGTTAATCATCCTTCACGATTTTTCTGATCTTTCCAGTACAACTCAGAATATTTAGATCCTCCTCCTGACCAAATGGGTTGCTATTAATGATTACTTCAATGTCTATCACATTATAACTCTTCTAGCTCTGGACAATTTTAACATGAGATAGACTGCAATAATTTAAGTCTCTTTTACAGTGACTAAGGTAATGTTATGATTCTTGCTTAAATCACTCAGGTTACTCTCATGTGATAGCCAAGAAATAAAATTGGCTAGATCGTGAGGGAAAACAATCTAAGAAGTAAAATAAACATTTAAAGAAAGATAGTTGCCCGTTAAGAAATTTTAAAAACATCAAGCATTTCAAAACGGTAAAACATTCTACGCAATACAAAAATATTTTGGAAATTTTTACATGACACATTTTAAATTGAATAATATTCTAAAACAATGGGCAAGAAACTATTTCCTTACCCAACTTCGAATGTTCCAAATTTGCTTTCACAGAAAATAGATTCACCCACCTAAGAGTGCAGCGAAGATAACAAAGCGACTCGGATTCAGATCCAGTTGCTTGGCAACTTCATGCATCAGGTATTGGCTGGTAGTGAGGCTTTTGCCATTCCGGCTCAGTTTAAGGGCATGGGCACTGAAATAGTACTGGATGTTACACAATGCATAATCTGAGTCATAAGCAAGTAGACCATGGAAACCATTCTCTCTGCAGAAGGCTATCACTTCTTGATGGTGATCTTCAATGCTCTGTGCAACCTGCAAAATAATCAGGCATTTTATCTAAGCATCACCTAGATTTGACATGAAACAATACGATATTAACATACTTTTGGCAATGCTATAAAGCTCTAATCTTACCTGCTTCTCGTTAACCATAACCATCTCAGACATTCTGTACACACAACTTGATACAGCATTCACTCTTGTCATACTTAATGAGATTGTGTGAAGCAAATAAAGATCCATAAACTTGGATGTGAAATTATTATCAACACTTGACACTGAAGAGGAATCAAGTATGTTTTGCTTCCAATGTGCAGCATTTTCCTTCCATTTCTTCAGGATCATTCGATTTCATAAGGACTTCTGTTCGAAACGAAAATAATTTACAGCTCTGATAAATGTCACAATGTTTGATATTAACATTAATTTTATTTTGGGTTAGGATTAGCAGATTGGAAAAATGACCCTGCTCAGTGGCACATCAACATCAATATATTTGTCAGTATTTTTTGTTGTTCTGAGAGGTGAGGAAAAATAAAAGCCAAAGGAAAAATTCATACAAATACACGCTTAACGTCCACGATGCATTCTGTGAAACTGGGAGTTACGCGATGTGTACGATGTGCTCACGCCATATTAATATATATACTTAGCAAAACTATGTGGGATACTGAACCAACGATAAATTAAACTTTAATTTTTTTTATGTGAACACTTTCTTAGCCTACATCACACACAATTTAGCAAAGAGAATCAGGATCATCCGCGTCACTGTTCTCAACTCGCTCGTAGTGTTCGACTGGAAGAGTTTCAGGTTCATTGATGAACTGTCTCTCTGTAATGCCTGAAGGACCTGGCTGAGGCTCTTCTTGGGGAGGTGTTGCCTTCTTCAGGAATATGTCCCATGTTGTTTGCCTCGTTTGCTTTGCTTTTTCTTTATATGCAGCAAACTCTACATGGGCATTCCTCTCTATCAGTGAAAAGCATTCAGTGTTTGGCTCCATCTCTTCAGCAAGCTGTTATGGTCTGCAAAGAATGTGGCCAGCCCTTAATAGTCTCCATATCTTCAGCAAGCTGTTATGGTCTGCAAAGAATGTGGCCAACCCCTTAATAGTCAACCTCTTCTGCATCTGTTCTTCTTCTCCTTCTGCAGTTTCCTTTTCCTGGCCTCTTCTTCAGTTTTGATTACGTCTGTTAAATCCCGTTCTCATGTTCTCCAATCAGTATTTCTGACTGAACTCCATTATAACCCCATCAGACCACGAATGATGGACATATAAGGGTTCGAACGTTGCCCGTTTGAACGTTAAGCTGTGCACACCTGCACACAAAAATTATTTCTCCCAACAAATTACAAGTTAGAGTTTTCCAAAGCTAAAGGGTGGTGCAGTTAACGTAGCGGTTAGCACAATCAGGTTTGGATCCAGCACTGTCAGTAAGGAGTATGTACATATTTGCGTGGGTTTCTTCCGGGTGCTCTGATTTCCTCCCCCACCCTCTAAAAACATATCGGGTTTGTAGGATAATTGGTATATTTGGGTATCTTGGGCTTGCGGGTGGGAAGGGCCTCTATTACTGCGCTGTAAATTAAATACCTTAACTTAGAAATGCAACACAGTACAAGTTCCTCAATCAATACTGTGGTAATGGTTAGAAAATAGGTTTCAACGAGACTGGTTAAAGAACAGTAAGCCAGAGCATCACAAAGAACTCTGATTTATCCCATAATCGTGACTTTGATAATAATACATTTATCGTCATATATATTGTGCAATAGACATATTCACCAAAATTCGCATTTGAAGCCAAACAGGTATTTCATGAAAAAAAGGCAACTACAATAACGTACATTGTGACTGAGTATAGAGCTATGTTTTGGGGAGATAAATTGGGAAAGGTTTGTTAGGGTAGGTCACATACAGGCACTTTAAATCAGATCTTATTTTAAATACTGGAGCTCTGCCAATGCTAGACATATCGGCTCCACAGCTTTTGCAAGAGCTTTGGAGAGCGCCCAAGAGACTTAACTAATGGATTGCTGTTTATAAAAGGCGACAGGTGAAAGGTCTTGTTGAATCTACAGATTGTCTGGAGTTGTTCTAAGAGGGTCATGTGATTTTGCAAGTCTACAGGCTTTCTCTCAGACAGAGAGAGAGAGACACACACACACCGATCACTTCTACAGTATTAGTCAGCAACAGAAGCTGGGACTGGAACAGGACAAGCTGGCAAACTTGTGGAAAGCCCCATTTGGAAGACAGGTTTGTAAGTGCTTGATTCAGCCTGGTCAAAGCCCTTGTAGTTCATGCAAGAGGACTGGCTGTCTCATGTTTCACTTGGAATAAGAGAAACAAAAAGGTACTCTGTGATAACCTGAAAGAAAGAGGTTATCATCTGGAGAACCTTGAAGGAAGCAAGTTTTGTCAGAAAGACACTGAGGTGGCTGGGTGTCCATTGTACCACAAATCTCTGAAAACCAACAAGAACCTTCCTGAGCGGTAACCATTTACCTTTCAAGCACCAAAACCTGGTGTATTTTATAAATGTTAAATTCTGTGCATAGTCTAAAAATTGCCTGCAACCAGTGAACTTGGAGGAATAAGAAGTGAGATTGTGAGATTGGACTGTGAACCAAAGAACTTTTCTGAACTTACACACACGTGTGCTTAGAATTAGAAGGGGGTTAAGTTAGGATAGTTAGTTAAAGTGTGATTCTATTTTCATGTTTAAAGATAATTAAAAGCAACTTTTGTTTAAGTAACCATTTGTCTTGGTGACTATCTCTTGCTGCTGGGTTTTGGGGTCCTCTGGCCTCGTAACAACATTAGAGATCATAAATACAAAAGATAATACAGGTACACGATCCTTTATCCGGAACCCTTGGGGGACAGTGTGTTCCGAATTTTTGATTTTTCTGGATTTCGGAAAGCCCACCCGAATTATGCTGCCATATCAACCCCCACCCCCTTCCAGTTGCCCAGACGTCTCCCCCGACCGCCGGTCCCTCGGCCACACAGCCGCCTCCCTGAACTGCGGTCCCTCGGCCTACCCCCCCCACCAACGGACCCCGGCCACTCCCCCCTCCCCACTCGGCCGCCTCTCCCTCGGCCGCCCGGCAGTGTCCCCCAGCTGCCAGTACCTCAGCCGCCCAGCAGTCTCCCCCGGCCGCCAGTCCCTCGAACGCCCGGCAGTCTACCCTGGCCGCCAGTCCCTCGGCCACCCGGCAGTCTCCCCCGGCCACCAGTCCCTCGGCTACCCAGCAGTCTCCCCCGGCCGCCTCCCCTGACCACCTGGCAGTCTCCCTCGGCCACCTCCCCCGACTGCTGGTCCCCACTTGCCGGATTTTGGAGCTTTCCGGATTTTAGATGTCCGGATAAAGAATTGTGTACCTGTAAACATTTACAGTTGCCACAGTGCAAGAAAAGTAGTGCCATGACAATAGTGAAGACAATTCTTTTGTGGTGTCAGAGCAGTCTGTGATTTGCTTTATATGAGGAGTTTCAAAAGCTTGATGGTCATTGGAAAGAAACTGTTCTTGAAACAAGTGGTGTTGGTCTTGGACTTCTGTACCTTCTACGTGAAAATAGCAGTGAGAAGAGGTTGTGACCAGGCTGATGGGGTTCATTTATGATAATCATTATATTCCCTGACATAGATGTATGTCTTCAATGTGTGGGAGGTTGGAGCCTGTGATGGACCTGGCTCGGTTTGCTGCCTTCTGCATTCCTGGGCACTCAAACTACCAAACCAGGATGTGAAGCAGCTACTAAGTACAATTTTCACAGTACACCAGTGGAAATTTTATAGAGTATTTCACAACTCCCTAAATCTCCTTAAAAAGTACAGGTATTTGGTGTCAAATACTTCTTTATAGTTGACTTGACGTTGCAGCATTGCTGAAGTTGCTGTAATGGCAATGGTGCCACTGGTGAAAACAAGGAGCAGACACACAGTGCTCCCCTACAGGGTCCGACTGCACGGTCCTACTGCTGACAATTCCGTACAGGTTTTCAACGGCTTGTTAAAGGATCTGATGTTGTTTTATTTAAAATCCTACAAGCTTGAGGTCTGGGCCCATGATGGTTCAGCAGTGTCCACGAGGGGTTGCAAACTCCAGGAGAGCAGCTGACTGGCACAGGGCACCAGTAACGGGGAGAAGACCCCCCCCCCCCACCCCAGCATTGAGAATGAGAAAACAGAGGAGACGACCCCAAGGACAGTGACCATGGTAGTGAACCAGTAAGGAGCTCTGCGGCTGAAGGACCCACACAGGTAGTGAACTGTTGGCAACTTGTGGACGAGGATGCCAACTTGAGGTCAAAGGACTCACACTAGGCTGCAGGCTGCTGGACTCTGGCAAGCAAGAACCAGATATTGGAACCAGGATTCGAGTGGGTGCTGAGGGCAAGAAGGCTCTTGAAAGGCCCTGGACGCTGAAGGCTTGTTCATTGTATTGAAGGTTTGGATCTGGGCTGGGGTTACCGATGGTTTGAACTGAACTGGAGTTTCACGTGTTTACAGAGCTTACAGGAGCTCTGGAGGCAAATCCATGGGCACTCGGTGACTCTGATGGGACTCTCTTTTGCCTCTTTCTCTCATTATTAAGGGTGCTGGGCAATGCCAATGGCAAATTTTTGTCTGCCTTATAGCAAATTAAAGGCAATTTAATTTAACATTACAAGTCTATTTTATATTAGTAGCACCAACATAATACTTGTATCAGCTGTTAAACAATAAGAAAAAAAAACGGAAGATTTTTCAAGCATGAAATAATGTTTAATTCTTAACAAAAAATGTGATCTCTGCTTACAACTTTTAAAATTTTGGATAACTAAAAATATAATTTGTGGATCATCGGAAACGTACTGTACAATAAATAGTATCTTATCTGATGAGAGCTTCTGATATAATATAGAAGGTACCTCAAAGGTAACTGACAGGTCTTTACAGATATCTTCCTCAGCAGTCCATTGCCTCTGCAAGTTTCAAGATAACTACCATTATCCTGGTACCTAAGAGGGCAACAGTAACAGTGACACTGACCTCCACCATTCTAAAATACTTACTGAGCACCTGGTGATGGAATACATCAAAACACACCTCCCAAGAAATACTGGAGCCATTTCAATTTGCCTAAAAAAAAAGAAACTGTTCCACCAGGCATCGACCTGCTTTGCATTGAATTTGATCATTCCCTAGAAGCTGTCCTTGCTGTGACTCAACAAACCCCCCCACCTCTGTAACTGCATTCTGGACTTCCCAACGGAAAGACTGCCGTCTGTTTGACTCAGTACCAGACCAACGAGCAACAACTCGCTGAGCACTGGTGCACCTCATGTGTGTTCAGCCCACTCTGTTCACGGTACTGACCCACAACTGCAACACCAACCAGGTCCAGCTCCAACAGACTCATTAAGTTTGCAGGTGACACAATTGTACTTGGCCGTATCAGCAACAATAATGAGTCGCACTACAGAATATCCACCTCTGAGTTGCCTTGCTGTGGCTATAATCAAGGGAGACACGAAGAAAGAAGTTGCTTTAAGAACTGCAAAAGGTTGCCACTAAAATATTAAAGAAACGAATAGTACCACTGACCACCAAGATTCAGCAAACCCTAAACTAACAACTCCAAACTGAGGCTACCCGCAAACTGGGGGAACTCCTAATATTCCATCTGGGCATTCTCCAACCAGATAGAGAGTTCTCCATTGACCTTCAGCTCTGTTTGGCCCCTTCTTTTCTCTCTCTCTCTCTCTTTCCCTATCCTTCTATTACCTTTCTTCTCTATTCCTTTCCCCATCACTTCTCAGTTTTATTCTCTTCTGCCCTCCCACCAATATCCACCGATTACTACTTTCCTGTTGACCTGTGCACCTCCCCTTCACCTTCTTCCTCCTCTCCTATTCTCCCCCCACCTTTTTATTCAAGCATCCCTGATGCAAACCCAACACCGCAGCCGATCCCTGCTGCGCTGATCCCCAGGGAAGCTTTCCAGGCTGGTGGAACACTCATTGGCAAGATGGTGGGCTCCTGTCTCCCCGGTCACCAGAGCTCCCGATCCTGGAGTCCCAACTCCGAATCTTCCCCTAGGCCTACCACACACGCACACCAGGGAGTCTGGTGTTTGTGTGCAGTAGTAGGCCGAGGGGAGGGTTCAGAGTCGGTATCTGGTGCACTGAGGAGGGAGGAGAGGGAACGCCATTGAGTCCAAGGTCCCACTCCTGCCCGGGAGGCCATTCTCCTTGATGACACCAAGACAAGGTACTCTTCTGACCACTAGCAGCCGGGAGTCAGTAGCACGCAGTTTGAGGGAGAGTTAGAGAGAAAAGACAATAGGAGGTAAAGAAAAAGTGGAAAGAGAGAGGGGAGGGAGTTACCTGAAATGAGGACAATCATCATTCTAATTTCAAGTTGATGATTAATTTTTCAACCTGTGAGGTTAGTTCGGCTCCAAAAAAAACCTTGGGATAAATGAGCATTTCAGAGAATCCGATTTGGGATTATCAGGGTTGTATTGTAATTAAACAAATGGATAATTTACTGCACCTAGTTGTGGATGATTACCATTCAATATTTATTAATTGTAGCAGAATTTCCAAAAAGTCAGATTTCCTTAAGTCAGGTCATTTGTTACCCACAGAGTCGCTGTATACAGTCTTTCCCATTGCATAATTATCTGGCTTTTAAACCTTCATTAATAACTTCTATTAAAACCCAAGAGCATGCTTAATTTTATTTCCAATAACTCCTTATTATACTTCTCCAAATGAAGTCAAAGTTCAGCATTGGTATTATCTCTAGATATGTAGAATCATCAAAAGTAATTTTCACCACATTAATAAAGAAACTATAGTTATTGCGTGAAACGTAATTTTTCCATTATTAAACAATATTTCATCTCATTATGCGATCTATTAATATCAATCATATTTGTACCTTTCCACATACTAGCAATACATTTTTTTGCTACGGATAAAACTAAATATACAAAAGCAAGCTGAAACTTATTTAATCCCAAGCCTTTCAGAGGTTGCAAACTACCCAATAAAAATACTGTTGGATCTAAAACTATTTTAATCTTATTCCAGAAACAATTGTACTTTCTTCCAAAAAGATTTTATATATATATATATAAAAATATATATAAATATATATATAATGACCAAACCGCATGAAAAAAAATTCCAACAGCATTACCACATCCAAATCACAAATCTGATTCATGAAAACCATACTTTTTTAGTTTTTCAGATGTTAAGTATCATTGATGTAAAAAATTATAATTAATCATTGCATAATGTGCATTTATCAGTCTAGTTACACTATCATAACAAATATCTGACCAATCATCCTCAGAAAAAATAAAACCGATCTCCACTTCCCATTTATCTTTTTATCCATACCATCCTGTAGTATTTGATACATAAATGAAATATAACCCTTCATAAGTCTCAAATTTATTCATTTCAGGTAAAATCATATCTCTACCAAACACGTGTTTTACCAACATATGAAACTTCTGAGAAAATTCAAATAGCTTATCGTTGCAGATTTAATACAATGTTGTTAAAAAATACGGAATTTATTGATTTTTTGAAAAAACAAATTAATTTTTTTTGAAAGAAAATTCTAAATCTGTTCAAAGTAAGTTTATATTATGGGATGCTATGAAAGCCTATTTGAGAGGACAAATAATTAGTTATACTTCTAAAATACAAAAGAATCGATTAAATGAGAGTCTTGAATTAGAGAAACAGATCGATGAGTTAGAAAAGGAATTTCAGAAAGATGCTACAGAAGATCAGAAAATAGAATTATCTAGGTTGAAATTGAAATATAATACCTTGCAATCTTATCAATTTGAATGTCTGATTAATAGGACTAAACAATGGTACTACGAATGGGGAGAGAAAGCGTGGCAATTAAAGAAAGAACAGATATCAAGGACTATTAATGCTGTTAGACGGAATTCTCTTATTACTTATAAACCTCGTGAGATTAATGATGAATTTTATTCATTTTATAAAAAGTTATATACATCTGAAGGAAAGCAGGAAACTGGATCGATTTATTTTTTTTTAATCACAGTTGAATTTACCGATATTAGAGGATGGAGATATACAGGAGTTAGAAGAACCATTTACTGATTCGGAAATTAAAATGGCTATGCTGGAAACGCCAAATGGTAAATTGTCTGGTGATTATGGATTTTCGGTTGAATTTTATAAAAATTTTTATGATGATTTATCTACAGTGTTTGGGGATGTATTACATCAAGTTGGAGAATATTATGATTTACCTGAGTCTTGTTCTAGTGCTTTAATTACAGTAATTCCTAAAAAAAGATAGAGATCCTTTGAAGGTATCTTCATATAGACCAATTTCATTGTTAAATGTAGATTATAAAATAAGCTAAAGTATTAGTGAATAGATTGGTTAAATTTTTACCAAAGTTGATACATATTGATCAAACAGGTTTTATAAAGAATAGGTATGCTTCAGATAATATTTTGCGAGGGATTAGTTTGATCAATAGATTTTGACAATCTTTAGATCATCCGATGGTGATATTCTTAGATGCAGAAAAAGCATTTGATAGAGTTCAATGGAATTTTTTGTTTAAAGTTTTGGAGAAATTTAAGTTTGGTCCTTCTTTTATTGGTTGGATTAGGGATCTAAATAGTAAACCGGTAGCTAGAGTATTGACAAATGGTTTGATTTCAGAATCTTTTAAGTTAATTCGATCAACTCGTCAAGGTTGTCCTTTATCACCAGCTTTGTTTGCGTTAGTGATTGAACCTTTAGCACAGTTGATAAGACAAAATCACATATAAAATTTATTTATTTGCTGATGACATATTGGTGTATTTAACAAATCCAGCTCAGTCACTTTTGCATTTGAAGGAATGTTTAATACAATATGGATGTCTTTCTGGATATAAATTTAATTGGGAATTTAATGGGAAGGATAAATACAATTAAGATGAATATTTTTTTGCATATACAAAATTTGTTTCATTCTATTTACTTGATAAAATTTTTATTCGAGATTTAAATAAAATGGTTAGGGAGTTTTTAATGGAGGGGTAAATTTTCGAGTGTAGCTTTGAATAAAGTTGAATAAATTAACTTAGAAATATGAGTTGGGGGATTACGTTTACCACATTTTCAAAATTATTATGAGGCAGACCAACTTATATTTATTAGTTCATTGATGGATTTGGTAAGGCCTCCTAGTTGGGCTAAAATTGAGATGGCAAGTATTTCTGAATTTGAAATACATCAATTTTTGTTTAGGTGGAATATGAATTTGTTACAATATACTAAAACATTTAATGAAGTTATGGATAAAGAAAAATAAAATGATAGGTTCTAGGGGTAAATTATTGGCTTTGACTCCATTGTATAATAATCAACTTATTTCTTTTTCAATACATAATCAAAGTTTATTGCATTGGAGATTTAAATGTGTGAAAAATTTGGGAGATTGTTTGAAAGAGGGTAAGTTTTTATCTTTTAATCAGATGAGAGAAGATTTTGGTATTGATAAGAATTCTTTATTTCTTTATTATCAAATTCAATCTTTGGTAAAATGTATGTTTGGTAGAGATATGATTTTACCTAAAATGACTAAATTTGAAACTTCTCTTATGAAGGTACCAGAGAAGGGTTATATTTCATTTATGTATCAAATATTACAGGATGGAATGGATAAAAAGGGTTGGGATAGATCTAAAATTAAATGGGAAGCGGATATTGGTTTTACTTTTTCTAAAGAGGATTGGTTAGATATCTGTTATGTTAGTGTAACTAGATTGATAAATGCACGTTATGCAATGATTAATTACAATTTTTTACATCAATTATATTTGACACCTGAAAAATTTTTAAAAATGGTTTTAATGAATCAGATTTGTTTTAGATGTGGTGATACGGTTGTAACTTTTTTTCATGCTGTCTGGTCATGTATACATATACAATCTTTTTGGAAGAAAATTCAATCGTTTTTAGAATATCTGTATAAGATTAAAATAGTTTTCGATCCAACAGTATTTTTATTGGGTAGTTTGCAACCCCTGAAAGGCTTGGGATGAGACAAGTTTCAGCTTGCTTTTGTATATTTAGCTTTATCCGCAGCGAAAAAATGTATTGCTAGTACTTGGAAAGATATAAATATGATTGATATTAATAGATGGCATAATGAGGTTAAATAATTTAATAATGGAAAAAATTTTTGTATGTTTCACATGATAATAATTTTTTTATTAATAAGTGGTTGTTATACTCAGAATATTTACATTTCAATTTGTATTGATTAGATTTTAATATGTATATTTAACTTTTTTTAAAATATTCTTTCTTTTTTCTTTTTTATGGCTCTCCTTAGGAGAGTTGGCTGAAAGGGGGGGTGAGGGGTGGGGGCTCTTTTTTTCTTTTTTTATATATATATATAAAAAAATGTTCATGTTTAATCGCTGTATATGTCATATATTATTTGTTTTTTGAACGAATAAATAAAGTTTTTTAAAAAGGATTGACAAAGGTCATACTGGGGCAAAAATTAAGTCAATATCTGCTCCTATGAATTATCAATTCTCATTTCTTCAGAGCCAGTTCTGCAACTCCTCATCTTCAATTTGCACATACCACCGCCATCAGTCTTGAAGTGGCCAAAAATAAAGCTGCAAAATTCTGTCCCTTGTAAGTATTGATGAACAGGTGGATTATTTTAAACTTGAATAACAGGTGAACTAATTTTATTTGCAACATGACATGGATATGGTATTTGGACTTGCCTCACAGAAACCTATACTAATAAATGAGAAACAAGAGTTCCAATCTTACCATTGTAACTATCAAATTTAATTTTAATTCATAATCTCAATTTAGAAAAACTCATCAATTATAATGAGAAACACAAAATAACTAATGTTGCATATTATTAAAACAGATCTAGCTCACCAAAGGGGCAGTACAGTTGGCATAGGAGTTAGTATGTTCTCCCCGTGTCTGTGTCGGTTTTCCGGGGGCTCCGGATTGATCCCACCGTTCCAAATGCACCAGGGGCGTAGGTTAATTGGGTGTAAATTGGGCGGCATGGACTTGTGGGCCAAAATGGCTTGATACCGTGCTATATGTCTAAATATTAAAAAAATTAATTTAAAGTAACATTTTTATCTGGTCTGGCCATTATATGATACCAGACTTACCAATGTGGTGAATTCTTAAATACTATCTGAAAGAGTTAAACCATTAGATACAACTCTACCATTAATAAGCACAAACAACATTGCACTATAAATGCTCGTCTTGTCTGTGACACCATGAACATGAACAAGTCCCCAAAAGGTACAGTGAACCTATTATGTTGAAACTTCAACACTCTCAGATCCCCATCATAATCATGATGCAACCTGCACGTCAACCGTGCCACCCAAATTTAGACACACAGCACTCTAACAGGCCATTTCAGCCCACCAGTCCATGCTGCCCAATTCACACCTAATTAACCTACACCCCTGGCACGTTTAGAATGATGGGAGGAAACTGGAGTCCCCAGGAAAACCCATGCAGACAAGGGGAGAATGTGCAAACTCCTTACAGACAGCCGGGATTTGAACCCTGGTCCCGATCACTGGCACTGTAAAGGCCTTGTGCTCACCGCTACGCCAACCATGCCTGCAATCATCTCAAACTATAAATGCATGTTCACTGAGGTCAATCAATCCCAAAAGTATTAATAAGAGTTAACTCATGCTCTCTTTGAAAAATAGAACTATTGTAACCAAGATTTCCACAACCTGTAAATGGTACTTGCACCTGTTTGCACCAGTGGTACATTAATATCTCCAAAAGAAGCCCAAACAAATACTTTAAGAGTCCAGATGTTACATGAAAAAAAAGTGATGTAATCAACCTTTAACTTAAGTGTACGAGATATGAAATGTAAAACAATGATACAAATTAAAGCTACAAAACAGAGATGAAGCCTTCAGAAATAAATAATATTTGCTTTATCAGTAAAACACCTGCAAGATAATTTCCGATAAGTACATTCAACTGGATTTAGTAACCACGAGGTCATGGCTTGACATAAAAAGTGAAATGAAGTTCACGGTCCCAATTTCTACAATCATAGTTCCCACAAAATCTGAAATTAATTAACAAAGAAGCATATATTCTTCCTTGCAATAATACACACAAATTATACTGCATCCGAAACAGCATACAGTGCTGTGAACAGTATTTCACATGTGAGCCACGAATGGGATTACCCAGGTAAAGCCCTATTTTGCTACTGCAGGCCAAAAACTGAGGCAACTGAAATTCCATTAATTTTTTCTGGTGCTGTGGTTCAAGGAATCACAAAATTCTCATGAGTTAAATTAATAAAGTCAACCAATACTACAATTGGAACAAATGCACACCATATCAATAGCAATTATAAACTGATTAGACTTACGTGAATGCACTCAATCTGTGGTGTTATGAAGCAATGAAAAAGATGTGGTTAAAAAAAAAATCAAAGTAAATTTCAAAACCAATCTGTTTCTGGATAGCCAGAATTTGCAAAAAAAATTAAAGTAACTAATATTTAAAAATACTCCATCAAGCAACATATACAGGGATCATGGATGCCGGAAATGTGAATTTTCCAGTTGACGGAGACTCACTCTTACCAGCTAATACCAATACCACCTGCATCAATACTTAGTCCCTTTCCTAAATCCAGGACCTGCTGGCAAAGAAGCGAGCTGCCCACCAGGCTCACCTTACAAAGCTGTCCTGACCAGAGATGAAACAAGCCTTCCGTCGCGCATGCAGCCATCTTCAGCGCAAACTCCGGGAGATCCAAAATGAGTGGTGGACTAGCCTCGCCAAACGAACACAGCTCAGCGCGGACATTGGCGACTTCAGGGGTTTCTACGAGGCTCTAAAGGCTGTGTACGGCCCCTCACCCCAAGTCCAAAGCCCGCTGCGCAGCTCAGACAGCAAAGTCCTCCTCAGCGACAAGATCTCCATCCTCAACCGATGGTCAGAACACTTCCAATCTCTTTTCAGTGCCAACCGCTCAATCCAAGATTCCGCCCTGCTCCAGCTCCCTCAACAGCCCCTAAGGCTAGAGCTGGATGAGGTCCTCACCCTGGATGAGACATAAGGCAATCGAACAACTGAAAAGTGGCAAAGCAGCAGGTATGGATGGAATCCCCCCCAGAGGTCTGGAAGGCTGGCGGCAAAACTCTGCATGCCAAACTGCATGAGTTTTTCAAGCTTTGTTGGGACCAAGGAAAACTGCCTCAGGACCTTCGTGATGCCACCATCATCACCCTGTACAAAAACAAAGGCGAGAAATCAGACTGCTCAAACACAGGGGAATCACGCTGCTCTCCATTGCAGACAAAATCTTCGCTAGGATTCTACTAAATAGAATAATACCTAGTGTCGCCGAGAATATTCTCCCAGAATCACAGTGCGGCTTTCGCGCAAACAGAGGAACTACTGACATGGTCTTTGCCCTCAGACAGCTCCAAGAAAAGTGCAGAGAACAAAACAAAGGACTCTACATCACCTTTGTTGACCTCACCAAAGCCTTCGACACCGTGAGCAGGAAAGGGCTTTGGCAAATACTAGAGCGCATCGGATGTCCCCCAACATGATTATCCAACTGCACGAAAACCAACAAGGTCGGGTCAGATACAGCAATGAGCTCTCTGAACCCTTCTCCATTAACAATGGCGTGAAGTAAGGCTGTGTTCTCGCACCAACCCTCTTTTCAATCTTCTTCAGCATGATGCTGAACCAAGCCATGAAAGACCCCAACAATGAAGACGCTGTTTACATCCGGTACCGCACGGATGGCAGTCTTTTCAATCTGAGGCGCCTGCAAGCTCACACCAAGACACAAGAGAAACTTGTCCGTGAACTACTCTTTGCAGACGATGCCGCTTTAGTTGCCCATTCAGAGCCAGCTCTTCAGCGCTTGACGTCCTGCTTTGCGGAAACTGCCAAAATGTTTGGCCTGGAAGTCAGCCTGAAGAAAACTGAGGTCCTCCATCAGCCAGCTCCCCACCATGACTACCAGCCCCCCACATCTCCATCGGGCACACAAAACTCAAAACGGTCAACCAGTTTACCTATCTCGGCTGCACCATTTCATCAGATGCAAAGATCGACAATGAGATAGACAACAGACTCGCCAAGGCAAAGAGCGCCTTTGGAAGACTACACAAGAGTCTGGAAAAACAACCAACTGAAAAACCTCACAAAGTGTATACAGAGCCGTTGTCATACCCACACTCCTGTTCGGCTCCGAATCATGGGTCCTCTACCGGCATCACCTACGGCTCCTAGAACGCTTCCACCAGTGTTGTCTCCGCTCCATCCTCAACATCCATTGGAGCGCTTTCATCCCTAACGTTGAAGTACTCGAGATGGCAGAGGTCGACAGCATCGAGTCCACGCTGCTGAAGATCCAGCTGCACTGGGTGGGTCACGTCTCCAGAATGGAGGACCATCGCCTTCCCAAGATCGTGTTATATGGCGAGCTCTCCACTGGCCACCGTGACAGAGGTGCACCAAAGAAAAGGTACAAGGACTGCCTAAAGAAATCTCTTGGTGCCTGCCACATTGACCACCGCCAGTGGGCTGATCTCGCCTCAAACCGTGCATCTTGGCGCCTCACAGTTTGGCGGGCAGCAATCTCCTTTGAAGAAGACCGCAGAGCCCACCTCACTGACAAAAGGCAAAGGAGGAAAAACCCAACACCCAACCCCAACCAACCAATTTTCCCCTGCAGCCGCTGCAACCGTGTCTGCCTGTCCCGCATCGGATTTGTCAGCCACAAACGAGCCTGCAGCTGACGTGGACTTTTACCCCCTCCATAAATCTTCGTCCGCGAAGCCAAGCCAAAGATTACAACTACTACTACAGCTTTCTGTCCCCCTCCTTTCATTGCGACACAGCATTTGAGGTTGCTCAATCCAGTCAACCTCCAAAATGTAAAGAAAGTTTCTCCAGTCATCATTTCTTGCAAGATTCCAGGAATGCAGGTTATCATATGTGAGGGAATTTCCTGCCTTGTACTTTTTCTCATGATGAGATTAAGTTCCAACCTTCCTCTTGCACCTGACTTTCTATCAGTATTGAGATGGCCAAGTTCTTTTTCTATAAAGAAAGCCTCTTCCATTTTTATGTCCCCTAAAATTCCCTATACATGCTCTGAAAGAATTAATACATACTCTCCCATTTTTAAATACCCTCCCATTTTTAAATACCCTCCCATTTTTAAATACCCTCCCATTTTAAAATACTCAGTTGGTTAAATTGATAATCTATATTCTCTTGTTTTTTTTAAGTCACCCTTTGCTCCTTTCTGAAATTTTCTAAACCTCTAAGCTTCTGTTTAATTTTGACAACACTGTTGTTAATTTCAATTTGAACTCATTCTTTCCTTCCTTAGTTCATTCTTCTTGATCTTTATACAACTGGAATTTCTTCTTGAGAATTATCTCTGCTATGGCTCATCTATTGTCTTATTTAAAATTATATTTTCATATTTCATTTTAGCCAACTCCCTCTTCATTCCTTTAAAATTACATTTATTAAAATTATTTTAAAAATGAATGTAGATTCTACGATATTATGATCATTCTTCCTCAGGATTACTTTTAGATCATTTAGCAATTGTCTCAGTACACATGATATTTAAAATAGACTGTTCAGAGGCTGGAGTTCTAAAAAACTGACCCAAACACACTATAAAACATGTTGCCAAGACTACTTTTGTTTATTTGGTTTGTCTGACCTTAAGTATATGCCACCCAAGATTATTGCCATTCATTAATTGCATATCTTACTTGCTTACATTTTTGCTTTCTATGCTACAGTATGGTTAGTTAGGCTGCAATACTTAGCCAGAAAGATCTTGAGTGTTAATCTCTCAAAAATACCCAAAGTTTACATGTGTCTAATATATTCAAAAACTTAAAACCATTAATGGCATGTAATTTTTTAATTTCTTTGAAAAATCAAATTGCCATTCATATATTTGTAGAAATTCTAAGGAAACCTTAAGAATACTTTTGAATTCATACGCTATCTGAATTTGAAGTCATGTATCTGATAAACATAATGGAAATAGGCCCATTTACATCTCTTATACACCATGCTCAAGATTCTCTGATAAATTTGCAGGTTTAAGTTTAGGGTCTATTTTTCCTTTCAATTTTCAGGAACTGGGCATCACTGACAAGGTTACCACTGATTACCCATCATTTGGAAAGTGGAGGATGAGGCACCTTCTTGAACTGCTGCAGTCCCTCTGACAAAAGTTCTCCAGCTGTACTTTGGGCCAGAAATTCTAATATCTAGATACAGCAAGAAAGTTTGGCGAAGTTACCATACACCCAGTCTATTTGTCCTCCTTCGTGGTTGAGATGACTGACTTGCAACTTACTGTTGGAGTGGCCTGTGTGAGAACGTGCATTGGGATTTTATGAATGGTAGTGACTACAGCAACTATGGTTGATAAGTTTGTGGATGGCACCAAAATTGGTCAGCACAAAAGGCTATGAACTTGGAATGCAAGCCAAGGAATGGCAGATGGAATTAAACTTGCACAAGTGTGCAATATTGCACTTTGGTAGGTTAAACTGGTGCAGGGCTTGCACAGTGAAATGATAGGGTCTTGAAGAGTGTTACAGAACAGAGAAAATTCAGGGTACAAGTACATAGTTCCATGAAAGTAGTGGCATAGGTAAACAGGGTGATGAAGAAGGCAGCATTAGCACCCTGACTTTCATCATTCAGGGCACTGAATGCAGGACATTGATGAGACCAAACTTGGATGCATAGTTCTGGTCACCCAGCTATAGGAAAGGTATCATTAAGCTGGAAAGGGTGCAAAAAAAAAAATTCACAAAAATGCTACTAGGTCTGGCAGGTTTGAATTGGAAAGAGCTAAAAAGAATTTTCAATTTAATTCCTGGAGTGCAGGATCTGAAGGGAGTTCTTGGAGGTTTAGAAGATTATAAGAGGCATGGTTAAGGCATATTGTCATAGATTTCCCCACCATGACCAAAAAAAACCTAAAACTAGAGACCACAGATTTAAGATGAAAGGGATTTAAAAAGGACATGAAGAGCACCATTTTCCACATGTGAAGATGGTGGGTATATGGTACAAGCTGCTAGAGGAAGTGAAAGGTGGGTACAATTGCAACAATTTGAAGAAATTCAGACAGAGACTTGGGAAGGAAAGCTTTAGAGAGATATGGACCAAACACAAGACAATTGGAACTGGCTTGGGTGGTCAACTTGATCAGCATAGACAAGTTACTCAGCACCAGTAATAAATCTAACATTCTATTCCCTTTATTTCAGGGGTCTTCATCAGTATGATCATTCTCCCCCCTCCACTAAGTAAATCCTTTTCTCTGATGACAGCTTTGCTTAGCTTCTGGCCTTTTTTCCATGATAAATATCAAGAAGTGTATGCATGAAACCTGTCCCTAGCGACATAAGTTCACCCATATTAGTTAAGAGTACAGAGGTTTAGAAAACTATTTTTATACAATCTCTACTCCACCAAAAGCTTGAGGAACTTCAAGATATATTAACGTGAAGTGCTCCATAACTTGAAAAATCAGAGCCAAGATCCAAGGCCATTTTTAAACTTCATTCTAACTTTCTGGGCTGGATAGAACATTATTTTCAGAGCCCAAAATAGGTTTTTAATCATCAAATCATAAGGACACCATGTTAGCAAAGTAACGAGAATTAACAACTGAAGCTTCAATTTTGAGTGATATAAAGAGCAGAAATTCAGATTCTAGCTTTATTATGTCAACAATAATATTAAAAACATGACCTAGATTACGTAGCTGAATTTCAACATAAGCAGTTCATCACAGTGTTCCATGAGAATGTTCTTAATACCAATAAATAATTTCTTCAAACCATTTCTACACATGGAATCCAAGAAATTTCCAATGTTATATAAGCGGCGGGATACATCTGTGGCACTACAGGTCATTTTAATTTGGAGATACAGCACGGTTGCTTATGGCCCGTGTGCCCTTGCCACCCAATTATATCGAGATGACCAATTTACCTACTAACCTGTCCATCTTTGGACATGGGAAAAAAAACTGAAGCACTCAGAGGAAACCCACTCGGTCGGTCACAGGGAGAACATGCAAATTCTTTACTGACAGTGGTTGCGTCGAACCCAGGTTGCTGGTACTGTAAAAGCGTTGCACTAACCACTCCATTAACCATGCTGCCCATGTAAATTGCAAACCTTGTATTTTCCATATTTTGTTTTGACAGTTGAGGCTGTTGGTGTCGGTGCTGCACAATTGCTCAGCTAAAGGAGGTGTAAGGCACTCCTTCCGTCCGATAACCTACAGGTCACCCTTGGGCAAGGTGTAGTACCTGTTTAATCTCTCAATCAAGGTCACGTGAAGTCATGGATTGCACATGGTGGATGGTTTTTATAAGCAGATTCTACAAATTGGAATTTACGGTTGTAAAACTAAATACACTGGGCAGAGGAATCTGCTGATTAATGGTCAGGGTTACCCGTCTAGTACGGACACTTCAACTGAAGGCGGCCACGGGAACCCATCAGCATTTTTCCCATACACAATCATGAACTCAGTTCAAAGAAGGAGCCTTCACCTAAGGAGAACAGGGGAGCCAACAACTACAATTCAGAGGTCAGAGATCGTGATGGATGGAAACATGATCGCCCACACTGAACGGCAAGGCACCCGATTGAGTTAAGGCTATTTGGGCTACTTTTCTCAAATTCCATGATGTCATCCTCTAACTGAGCTCAATCTTATCCTCATTTTCTTATTTTAGAGTGTTTATTATATGCTAACCTTGAACCACACTCTCGCCTTCAACCGGAATTGTGCGTGTGGAGGGTTATATAAAATAAGAGGGGACCATAATCCCATTAGTCCCACTTCCCTGTATCTTCTATCCACTATTTTCCCCTTTAATTCTTCAAATTTTCACCTTGAAAAGTTGTTCAAGTTTTGGAGAACTGGACTCATCATATAATATTCTTAACTTGATTTTCATTATGATTGAAACCTAGAATGTAATTTCAATGTCTGTCAAATAACTTTAAAAATGTCAATGGCATGCATCTCAGAACATGTTCTAAATACAGTAAAAAAAAACCCTGGTATCTGGCACCTATGGGGATTGGTGGATTCAGGATGTGAATTTTCTGGTTGCTTGAGATAATGTGATTGGTGAGGCGTGCCAATTCTAAAGCTCCGTATTATTTATTTATTTTCCGTAAATTTTTGTGCCAGTTGCTTGAATTTTGGATAAAAGAGGCTCTTTATTAAAAGATTTTTAACATGATCACTACTGATTATGGTCCCCTCTTAATTTGATATAACCCTTCACACGCACAATTCCGTTGAAGGCTCGAGTGTGGTACAAGGTTAGCATATAATAAACACTCTAAAATAAGAAAATGAGGATAAGATTGAGCTCAGTTAGAGGATGACATCATGAGCAAATTGTGAAAATGACCACTATGCATGGAACAGAAGATAAACAAGTTCTAAATTCTGAGCTTGCACCTAAAATATAAAGCCTATAATTCTAATGCAAGTATTTCAGTTTCACCCTCCTCCCAGGTCTAACACTGGAAGTAGAACCAAGATTTGGAGTAATTAGCATGAAATATAGTTCTTTTAACAAAATGATGACTCCTTTGTTTCTCTAGTTAGTTCATGATTATCATTTCTCAACCGAATGTCCTTTTCACTTAATCTTCCAATGGTTTTTTTTCCACTGTCCTACCCTATCCCCATATCACAGACACAAGACTGGAAACTTACAGAAAATGATAAATTAAGTTAGAATTGAACCTCTGCAATTGTTTCAAACATTAGCTTTAAATTTTCTGCAACAGGCAGCCATAATTTTAGGCTCTGTTTCAATTTTAGATGTCTTCTTTCTACAGAGTTGGACTGCCAATTCTTGTTGGACATATTCCAGGTGGTTTAATCAAATTACATAATTGTTTTAAGAACTGAGCTATTCAAATTATTTTTCCATGGAGTGAACACTGTCTTAACATTTCAAACAGATGTGCACAGCCTTCAGAAACTAAGAAACCAGATTCACCATTCAATATTAATTTTTAGAGTTTCCCACTCCTCCCCTGGGGGTTCTTACTGCAAAGTTCAAGAGGTTAGTTTCTAACTATTGGAAGTTTTCAAAACACTCTGGAGAGCTGGCAGACCTTGGCAAAAAGTTGAAGCCATTAAATTGTTGCACAGCACATTTTTCAATATTTAAAATACAAATGACCAGAATTGAAAGTCTAACCCATTCTCTAAGAAGTTCATGTCTCTGTTTTTTTTCATTCAGATGTAATGGAGATGAATAAGATATGGAACGTGATCACCTCTAACTGCAAGATGTTGAAGTAGGTTTCGTCAAGCAATCTCCAATATGATGGTGACCATTTACCTGAAATGATGAAAAGTCACCAAACTTACTTACTCATTAACTGTATCACTCTTCATCACTCTGCCTGATCAGTTATTTCTGACATCTACTGTGCATATCTTAAAAGCACACTCTCACTGTGGGTTGTAAACCTACAAATGCATTAAACAGACAATTAACAAGTATATTTGGTCCATCAATACAACTGAAATTATTCTTGCAATGAGCAATGTGCCAGCAATTCACATTTCAATGAAATAATCTCAGTGAATTAGTGTAATTTCCATTTAATTGTTTCCAATTTCCAAAGCCAATTAACTATGCCTGCTCCACAATTCTGAGGATCAATGCTTCATCTTATTTCAATAAAACTTTTCATTAGTTACTCACGTTCCTTCCTAGCAAATTTAGCTAATATTTTAGGGAGACATGGAATGGAAAAATAAAGCCAAATGTATATATTTAAGCATAAGGTACAAACCTGAAGCAAGCGCATCGAAACCTATTCAGCAGTAAGATTCTGCATAGAATTTCTACACATTAGAGAGGCAAAGTAGGATGTAACAGACAAATGAAAATGGGTTAGGTAGATGTTATCCTGCTCAAGAACAATCAGTTCGCATCCAAGGCCTTAAGCCAATGAAATGTAGTGAAAAACCTCCCTTCATGTGTGGAAGAAATGCCACAACAATGATGGGATGCATCAGCAGTGCAGAAGACTCCCACAGCACTGATCCCTTACCAATAATTATGAGACCTGACTTGCTTCACATACTCTTGCGGTTAATAAAAACAGTGAAAGTTTTGATGCATGAAGTGACAGGCTGCTAATGAACGTACAAAGGAAACTCCTGTTTCTGCTAGATGCCCAAACTTGATTATTCAGCTGGATTGAAAGAGAATGATTAAAGATTCTACAATAGCTTTTAAATGGAAACACAAAGCAAGCATTAACAACAACAATATACACTGCCCTCCAGAAAGTTTGGGACAAAGACAACCTTTTATCCCCCCATTTACTTGCCCGGGTCTCTGCTTCAAATTTGCAATCAAACAATTCACGTGATTAAAGTGCACATTCCAGATTTTATTCAATGTTATTTGTACATATTTTGATTTGATCATGTAGATATTACAGCACATTATATGCATAGCTCCCTCTTTTCAGGGCACCATATTTGGGACAAAACAATGGGATGTATATAAAAGTATTCATGTTTTGTATTTTGCTGCATGCCGTTGCATGCAATGACTGCTTGAAGTCTGTGATTCACTGACATCACCAGGTGCTGAGTATCTTCTCTGGTGATGCTCTGCCAGGCCTCTACTGCAGCCCTCTTCAGCTTCTGCTTGTCCCCTTTTAAGTTTTCAGCAGATGGAAGGCATGCTCAATTGGATTTAGATCAGGGTGACTGACTAGGCCATTCAAGAATATGAATGACCAAGTCAGTCATTGGAGTTGAAAAACTCCTTTGTTGCTTTAGCAGCATTTTAGGGATCATTGTCTGGCTGTAGGAGAAGTGAGTTAGGAGGCATTTGCTCGAACTTGAGCAAATAAGAGGTTTATATACACCTCAAAATTCAATTTGCTATTGCTATCAGCAGTTACAAAAATAAAGATGATCTGTGGCGCCCATACATGCCCAGGCTTTAACACCCCCAAAACCACATTTCACAGATAAGGTGTTCTGCTTTCAGTCTTTGGCAGTTGTTTTATGCCTCCACTCTCCTGGCAGCGGACGCCTAAAACTGTGCCTCCTGGCACAGTGCTCTTGCCGTCACTCTGAAACATGTTAATCTTGGTCTCACCTGTCCACAAGACCTTTTTCCATAATTCTGCACTCTTTTGGCAAACTGTAATCTGGCAATCCTGTTTCTGTGGCTAACTAGTGATTTGCATCTTGCAGTGTAGCCTCGATATTTGTGTTCATGAAGTCTTCTGAGGACAATAGTCATTGATACATCCACACCTGCTTCCTGAAGAGTGTTTCTGATCTGTCGGACAGACATTTGGGGATTTTTCTTCAATATGATAAGAATTCTTCTGTCATCAGCCATGGAGGTCATCCTTGGTCAACCAGTCCTTTTGAGCTCACCAGTACGCTCTTTCTTCTTAATGATGCTCCAAACAGTCGATTTTGGTAATTCTAAGGTTTGAGTGATGTCTCTTACTGTTTTATTCTTGTTTTTCAGCCTCAAAATCGCTTCTTTGGCTTTCATTGACACAATTCTGCTCCTCACGTTGAAAAAAAATGGCAACTACAGTCTCCAAAAGTGAACAAAAGCTTAGAAGCAAGCTTAGCTCTCTTATACCTGCACGAATGAAGCAATGTACTCACAAACATCTGTGAACCCAAATATTATGGTGCCCTGAAATGGAGATGTATGTAAAAAAGTGGTGTAATTTCTACCAAAATGTATAGAAATAATCTTTTATAAAATCTGGAATGTGGTCTTTAACCACATGCAAATTGTTTGATTACAAATTTAAAACTGAGAAACACAGGGACAAATAAAGGAAAAAAATGTCTTTGTCCCAAACATTATGGAGAGCACTGTGAGAGGAATATCTTGCAACATTATCACTTTTGTGTGTCTCATCAAGACTGGGAATCAAAGCAAGTTGTACAAGACACATCAATTTTGGTTGGTTTCGTATGATAGCAAAACCTTAATTGACACTCTCTCTCCTTGAGAGTTGGGTTCAAGGGTCATGACAAATAACTTGAACATGAAAATCTAGACTGATACACCTGTGCAGTAAAGAGTGAGAGCTACATCCTTTCACAAGTTAAACTGAGACTGATTCTAATGAAGAGCAAGGACACTCTGCCCAGTAACATAAAAATACTACAAAAAAAATGTTTCATATAATGTTGTTTTAGTGAGATCTTGAGAAATATTACCAACATTTCCTACAGCAGCAATATTTTATTCAGACACAGTGCCTATCAAATATATTGCACTGACTATGGAAATCACTTGGATATCTTGTTTTATTAAACATATTTTGGATAATATATTGCACATTGAGCCAAATGTTTCGAAGAAAATTGTATCTTTTTTATTCCAACATCCCCACTTTTTAAATCAGAGAATGATTGCAGCTCAGAAGGAGTCCATTTCGATATAATGTTAGAGCAATCCAGTTCGTCCCATTCTCTGTGCTTACCCCAAAGCCCTGAAAATCCTTTTCTTTCATACAGTGGAATCCCTAAGCACTCACTGTGTGAAGAGGTTCTCCATTTGAAGCTTTTAACAAATGCCGTCATTGTTTCACCCGGGCTCTTAACCCATGGAAATAACTTCTTCTACCAGTCTGTCAATATGCTTTATGATTTTAACTATCTTTATCAGATCCCCTCATAAATTCCCCTTGTTCCATGAAAAACATTGCCTTCCCAATCAAAACATAAGCAATGTCCTGCATCCCAAGAACCAATTTTGTAAATCTCTTCAGAATTCTTTCCAATCTATGGTGCCCAAAGAGGTAACAAACTGCCAGTTTTGGCTAAATGTTTCCTAAGGATTTGTAATGACTTAATTTCTCTTGAATTTTATACCTCTACTTGCAAAGTCTAGGATTTTGAACATTTTCTTTCTCCCAACCATTTTTAATTGTTCAATAAATCATGCATAAATTTGCCCATATTTCTCTGTGTTCTGTCCCCTTGAAGTTTGTGCTCTCAGTATCACCTCTTCTCACTGACAAAATTAAATTTCATCTGCAACTTTTCCACTGACTCCATTAGTTTTGCCATATCTCTGAAAAGTAATCCGTAAATTTGGAAGTTGTCTCCTTAGCATTTCAAAGTAAATGATGAACAATGAAAACTTCTCTCCAATTCAAACACTACTACTGTTTCCTGTCACTTCACCTATTTCCTTTCCATGGATCTTTGGCCTCTTTTATTAGTCTTAATGACAAGACTATGCCTTTTGGAAGTTCATCTATATACCAACCATAGTTACCTCACTGACCCTTTGTTATTTTATCAAGAAAACCTCTTGGTTAGATGTGACATGTCTTCAGCTATGCATTCTAGTTTTCTCAATCCACGGTGTCAAGCACACCAGTCATTCTGTCTCTGTTTATGCTGTGGAGCTCTCCCCATTATTCGTTTTGCATTCGACAGGTTAATATCCATACATTTTGAACAAGGGTGCAATATTTCCAACCGTCAGTTGCCACCTCCAAGTTTAGAAGATCATGGCCAGGGCCTCTGCATCTTTCTCCCTTACTTTCCTTAGCAACCCAGGATGCATCACATCTGGGCCAAATTACTCATCCGAATGTAGCACAGCGAGTGTTTTGACATCAATTTTTGGCCTATCCAGAATCACATCTTCATGTGCTCATTCTCCAGGAGCATCTTAATTCTTGATAAAAATTCTTTGTACCTCAATCAAATCCTCAAAATCTATGAGGTACACTTTGCTTCTAATAGTATTTTTCTTGTTCACATGCCTATTTAATATTTTTGGATTGCCGTTTACAGTTGCTGCCTGTATTTTGTCGGACACTTTCTTTGTTTTGGTCATTTATTTTCTTACTTCCCATCTGATCTTTGTGTAACTAGCTGCTACTCATTTTTATTAACAATTTTGCATCTGTCATATGTTTTCTTTCTGCTCTATTTTCCTCCATCATTTTGATCATCAAAAGAACTATTTTTCACATCCTTCTATCTCATGGGAATGTGCCCCCTGTGTCACTGAAATATCTCCACCTTAACTGTCTTCTTACCCAAAACTGATTTTATTCAACATTCAGTATTCCAACCATGTCACGATGTTTGGGACTAACAGTCAAAATTCTCCTGAAATGACTGGATACACAGCAGTGCACTGTTAGCAATATCATTAAAAACACTTCAAACTGTTAGGTAGGTTAAAAATCCAGTTACAACAATTCACAGATATTGATCATTGCAAATTGAAAACCTAGAATTTGTTAAATAGCAATATCAACACCTTAGTAACATCTTATTTGCTCATAGTCATGGGACAATGCCATGTTCAAATTCTCTGTAGCATTTCTTATTACAGCTCATTGCAAAAAGTACAGCTATAGCCATCGGGGAACTACGTGTACAATATATGCCACTTCAAGATCTGCATCTTCAAATACCTATCCATTAAATGTTACTGCACCTACATTTCATTAACCCTCCCCCCCTCCCCCCAATGCAGCTGGGACTCAGCAACCACACTTAAACAAACATCAGCCCTGTCATTTTGTCTTCTACACAAACCCGAAGAGAGCTGGGTTTGCTGCCAAACCTATTCCAGAACCTGTCATCACTCCTTCTGCTAGGAGCCATAAACTCGTTTGTCAGAAGTAGCTTTTGTTAACAGGATACCTTTATTCACTGTATTGTACATCTTTCACAGGGAGTTTGAAAGGAAGATCTATACCAATAAATGCGGCATGAAATGTCAGTCTTTACTTTGGTCGGTAGGCTGCATGATTTGGTGGGGGGGGGGGGGGGGGGGGAAGGAAGGATGTTTGGGTTTCCAGCTATTCATGTCCATATCAATGATTAGGCTAGAGGAACCAAATGTTGTATTTTTAAATTTCTTGATGATATAAAATTCAGCGTGATTGCAAGTAGGGAGGAAGATGCAAAAGGCATTCACAATTCAGATGCTGAGTGTAGTACACCTGTTATAATGTGGAAAAGTGTAAAATTAACCAAGTATGGTGTACTACACAGTAAAGCTAAAGTGTTTTATTTTGAATGGTGAGAGATTGATTCCTTGGTAGATCAACAATGTACAAAGTGTCGTGCACAAATCACCAAAAACTAACATGGATCTGAAGGCCAACCTGCGTTGGTTTTCATTACAAGAGGGTCTGAGTGCATGTGTGAAAAAGTTTGGCTGCAGTTACGACCACACCTGAAGTACTGGAGATGGTTATTGACCCCCTATTCAAAATGAAATGCACGACATGGCAAAAATTTACGGGAAGAGTGGATTTGATGAGTTTGAATTGAGATGGTCCTTATTCTCCAATAAAGAATGTGAAATCGGTTTCTTGCAAGGCTTAGCAAGCTATAGATACAGGGAGGACATCTCTCCTGTTTCAAGAATCTAAAATGAAGAATCAGTGTCACAGGTTGTTAGAAAATGAGGCAAATTACTGGAAATCTCGATCTCAGAGGACAGTGAGTTCATTTACAACAAATTAATGGATTTCTGGATATTAAGGGTATCAGGTATCTTGGGCTAGTGCAAATAAATTGGCATTTATGCAGAAGAACTGCTGTGATCTTGATGAATGGCAGGCTGAAGCAGCAGGACGATTTGCTCCTGCATTTTTAATGACAGCAGACCCACAAGTGGCCGTCCCCGGAGAGACTCACCGTTGGCACCTTCAGTGACAGCAGTTCATTTGCAACTGCTCCCTGGAGTCAGAAGCCCAGTCAGCTCTGCACCTTTGCGTTCTTTATTGTGAGCCATTTGCATGAGCTGCTGATAGCAATGGCAACAGGTCATGCAAGGGCCTCGTGTAAAATAGTGCGGAAAAGGTTATTTTAATTCTACATATGCTTTTTTTTTAAAATGTTTTCACAAATTTGACCAACGTCGAGCAAAAACCACAACATCCAGGCCCACTAATATTTCGTGACAGGCTCCTGACAATAAATTGTGCTTTTATATTGCTGCAGTTCCTTGATATAATTCTGGGTAGCAGCATTAGGTCTGATTTTTTTGTGTGTGTGTGTGTCAGAACCAGCGAGTCTTTGTTCCAGGCACCTTAAACTGGCAGCACTGCCGCAAGTCTCTCCATGACAATGTGAAGCACCCACACCCGTTAAAACGGGGGGCGAGTGGGGGGGATGAACGATGCTGCTGCGAGTCGGCACCTACCTTCACGCGGAAGCGGAGGAGAGCGAGGCGGATGCAGTGGCTCATGCAGACGGGGGGAAGGAACCAGACTTTGGGCGGCGGGGTGCCTTTGTTCTGGACGTGGCTGACGATCTGCTGGGCCGTCTGCCGGTCGTTGATCTGCTTCTTCACCCACTCGTGGAGGCGGGGCTTCTCCAGCGCGCCGTTGAAATAGACCACCAGCTCGATGTTGCCGCTGAAGCAGGCCTTGGAGAGCGAGGCCAGGTAGCTCAGCATGTGGTTCCACTGGCCGCCGCTCACCCAGTCGTTGTAGAAGCCGCCGTACAGGCGGTGCAGGCAGTTCTCGGCGTCGACCAGCAGGCGGAGCGGGGTCTGCGGTGGCCGGTTGCGGCCTCCGCCCACCAGGCTCCCCCGCGCCAGCTTCTGCAGCTCCACCGGCACCACGGCGCTGGCGCAGTGCTTCTCGATGTACTCCTGGAAGCCCTGCACCCCCATGGCCTTTCACTCCCTCGAGCCGCGCACCGCGCGCGAAAGGGCCGCGGGAAAATGGCAATCGGCCGACCGTGGAGGCCGAAGGGTGGGCGGGCTCCGGCGGGGGCCGACGGTCCGAGTGGGGCCGGGTGGACTTCGGTCGGATTTTACCGCACTCTGCCAGTCGGTAACAGGGACCGTGCCGATCGCCGCCATGTGCTGTTACGGCGCCATGTCTGTCGGAGCCGCCGCGCAGGCGCACTCACCCCGCTCCCTTGACGTCAGCGCCCACATTCGCCGGAGGTCACGTTCAGGGGCGCCTGTCAATCAGCCCGCGGACAGGGCAGTCCCGTCGCGCCCAACTCCCCCTTGCAAATCGTGGGTTGAGAGGGCAATGAAACATTGCTCATTTCTTGCTCCGAGGGATTCTTGACCTTTCGACTTGACTCCAAGCTGTTCTTTCCTTTGTGCCCCTGGTATGAAAATACATCAGAGTTCTCTGCAACCTACAAAGTTGCACCAACTCCACACCAATCTATTCTCACCCATCACCCTCTATTTTTCTTTCATCCTATTGATTTTTCAAAAAAATCCTCCTATTGCACCAACCACCTCCAGCAATGCCTTCCAGGCCACCCAGCCCTCTGGGTTTCAAGAAAAAATAACTCTGACATCTTCCCTGAACTTCTCTCCACTCACCCTCAACAAACGTCCTCTGCTATGAGGGCCTGGGGGTGGGGGGGAAGGAAAAAAAGGGCTGTCCACGCCCCTCATCGTCTCAGCCACCTCTCATCCTTGCTGCGGGGCGTTTTGGGGACTGGTCAGTGATGCTGTTGGTTTGCACGCTGGAGCTCTGCAGGGTCGGCTGGTCCTTCTCAGCATTCATCTCTCCAATCAAGTTCCAAGTTCCTCTTGGGAAAAAACTTGGACCCACAAACATCCATTTTACTTCTGGAATTTATCGAGTTCAGCACTCCACACCTGTTTTCCACGGTGCCTTAATTTTGCTCTCTCCAAAATTGATTAATTTTGTGCATTAACTCCGTTGAAATTTTTTTTTTAAATTGCAATAAAACTAACCCCAATTTTCGATCCACCTTGGAGAAGTCAATCTGCCACTGACAAGTTCCCTGGTATGACCGTTGTCAAAGGTCTTTTGCTTCCTCCCTGGAGTGACTGACCAGAAGAGTACACATTACTCCAAGCATTGTTTTGCCAATATTTGATGCTCATTAAACATATTTTTTTTTCCATTTTAGCCTTCAGAAACAAGTCTTCACATTATATTGCTGTTGGGAAGATGCTGATACCATTGTGACAGTTTGTTCTCTGCCAGACCTTTCTCCAACCATCCCAATGAGAGTCCCCCCCCCCCCCCCCCACAGTTGAGGCAGGTGCAGCAGTGGGACCGCCTCCGCCCCCGGTGTTCTTCACGGTCCGCCTGCGGTGCTGTTACTGCTCAATTCCTTCGCATCCCAGGGGATCCCAGTTATCTTCCTGTCCCATCCGAATGGCACCGTCCAGCGTTCTCCGGTGACCAACCCTGCCGGAACTAGCCAGTGAGGGGGAGGTAGGGGGGGGGGGGAAATCACAAACCGAATGCAACTGTTCAAGATGGGACCTCTCCTTGTCCCGCCGTGTTGGACCAGCCTTTGGAGAGCGTCGGTTCCTCGTCATCCTGCGGACAATATTCTTCTCGCCATTGGTGCAATTTGAACTCGTTGAAGGTGTTGCCCGTCCCCAGAGCACCTCCACGCGGGCGGCTGAACTTTTTGTTGCCCGGAACCCCCCGCTTGCATCGTCGCTCTACTCCTATCTATATCAACGTTGAAGATCGCCCGTAACTTTGCAGAGTTTCGGAAAAAATCGTGGGCATGTCACCTCGTCGGGGCACTTCATCAAACACGCCCGATTAGTCGGCAACCTCTTTAATGTCATTCTCCTTCTGCTGCACATCGTGAGGATGAAATATGAGCCTTGCACTAGCACGGGCAACGCTCTCGCTGCCCAACACACCAACCAAGTCACTTTACATCAATTGCCCTTTTCAGTCACCAGCCCTGACTGACTGTCCCCCATTCACTTCTTTTTCTGAACTTCAGCAAGCGCAGAATGCAGCCACATTTCGGCATTCTTGGTCGTGTGCTGGGTGCACCATAGGTGCTTCTGGCTGGGTACATACACCCCGATGGGTACACCCCGACGGATTACCTGTTTGCTCCCGGTTCATCTACAATCTCATATGGGCAAAGCAGAGATGTGACCCAGTGATGGTTTGCAGGGTATGGACACGTGTGGTCTGTCAACAACACAATAAAGGCAGAACACAATAAATCTGATGGCCTACAATGGAAGGGTTTAAGGGAGGTAGCAATGTGTCGAAATACAGAGAAGAGGTGGAAAATCTCATGAAATGGTGCAAGAATAACAACCCGAGTCTCAACCTGTACAAGGCAAAGGAGATGATTGTGGACTTGAGGAGGACCAGGGATGACCACCGGGCTCAATAGTGGAGAGAATGGGGAGCACCAAGTTGGTTGGAAGAAGTGACCTATTCTGGACACCTAATATCTCCTCATGTCAGGAAGTTGTAACAGCGACTTCACTTCCTGAAGGCTGAGGCAGGCAAGGCTACCCAACATTCTGTCAACTTCCAATAGAAGTACTATCGAGAGCAGAGGATCTCAACCTTTTTCTTTCTACTCACAGACCACTTTAAGTATTCCCTATGTCATCAGTGCTCTGTGATTAGTAAGGGATTGCTTAAGGTGAGAAGGGAAGGTTGAGAATCACTGCTCTAAACCCAATTGTGACTGAAATATTTTGCTTGAGAAAAATTGTCATTGGCCCATTTCTTTGGAGTTATGAAACCATGCAATAATGAGTCAATTAGGTACTATTAAAACAGTGGTTTTCAACCTTTTTCTTTCCATCCATATACCTTACTAATCTCAGAGCACCTATGGCATAGGGAATACCTAAAGTGGTATGTGAGTGGAAAGAAAAAGATTGAGAACCACTGATCTAGAGTGCCCTGGGCAGCTGCATCACAGTGTAGTACAAACATAAAACTGGATAAACTCAGCAGCTCAAACAGTGTCCTTTGTATAGCAAAGATAAAAATACATAACTGGCATTTCGGGCTTAAGCCCTTCATCAAGGTATGGAAAAACATCAGCAGACGTCTGAATAAGTAAGTTAGGGGGAGGTGTGGTCACAAAGGCCGGAGGTAATAGGTGGAGAGGGGAGGGAGGACACCGCAGCAAGAGGAGGAGGGATAGATAAGTGAATAGAGAGAGAACATAGGAAGTAGGAACAGGAGTAGGCCAAAAATGGCCAATCGAGCCTGCTCCGCCATTCAATACGATCATGGCTGATCTAATTTATGACCTAACTCCACCTACCTGCCTTCTCCCCATATCCCCCAATTCCTCCATCATGTAAAAATTTATCTAAACGAATATTAAATATGTTTAATGAGGCAGTCTCAACCACTTCCCTGGTTAGAGAATTCCAAACATTCACTACTCTCTGGGAAAAACTATTTTTCCTCATCTCTGTCCTAAATCTACTCCCCCGAGTATTGAGACTGTGTCCTCTTGTTTGAGTTTCCCCAGCCAGCTCAAAAAACCTTCCTACATCCATCCCATCCATACCCTTCATAATCCTATAAGATCTCCTCTCATTCTTCTGAACTCGAGCGAATACAATCCTAGACGATTTAATCTTTCATCATAAGTCAATCCCTTCATCCCAGGGATCAACCTAGTAAACCTCCTCTGGACCATCTCCAAAGCCAGTATATCCTTCCTCAAATATGGAGACCAGAACTGGACACAGTACTCCAGGTGCGGTCTCACCAGTACCTTATACAGTTGCAACATTACCTCCCTACTCCTGAATTCAATTCCTCTAGCGATGAAGGCCAATATTCCATTTGCCTTCTTAATAACCTGCTGCACCTGCAACCTAACTTTTTGCGATTCATGCACAAGCACTCCCAAGTCCCTCTGCACAACAGCATGCTGTAGTTTTTCGCCCTTTAAATAATATTCAGCTCTTTTATTTTTCTTGCCAAAGTGGATAACCTCACACTTGGAGAGAGGGGATAGAGGGCTGAGGGAAATAAGACAGAGGAAGAGAGGGGGGAAGGAGAGCAGGTTAGCAGAAGCAGGAGAAGTCAACGAGTGCCCAGATAGAAAATTAGGTGTGTTCCTCTAATTTACAGGTGGTCTTGGTGGGATTGTACACGAGGCCATGGAGAGACATGCAAATATGGGAGTGGGGCGCAGAACTGAAATGGTTGGTCACTGGGAGGTCCCTGTCACTGGTGTGGACAGAGCAAAGGTGCTCAGCGAAGCGATCTCCCAATTTCTGATGTAGAGAAGGCCACAAGGGAGCACCAGATGCAGTAAATTGATTCTGCAGATACACAAAGGCCCTGGATAGTGGTGATGATAAGTGTGGCACTGCACCATCAGGGACCAGTAGCCATTTCAATTCTGCATCCACGACCATACTCGCATGTCGGTCCATGGGCTCGTGTACTATTCCACCAAGACCACCCATAAATTGGAGGAAGAACATGTGATTTTCTGACTGGGCACTCTCCAGCCAGATGGCAATAACATCAACCTTTCTGGTTTCTGCTAACCTGCTCTCCATTCCCCCTCCCTTCATTCTCCCTGTCTTCTTTCCCTCAGCTCTCCACTCCCCTCTCTCTCGATTCACTTTGCCATCCCTCCTCCTCTTTTTTTCTGCTATCCACTCCCTCCTTTCTCCACCTATTACCTCCTGCCTTTGGAACCATGCCTCCCCCCCCCCTTCCTTTTTGTTCAGACACCTGGCAACTTCTTTCCATACCTTGAAGGGCTCAAGCTCATTATGTATTTTTATCTCTGCTACATAAAGGACACAAACTGACCTGCTGAGTTTCTCCAGCAGTATTTTTACTTCCACCACAGTATCTGCAGACATTTTTTGTTTTACTTGGAGTGTAGAACGGTTGCCATAGAGCATCAAATGAACTTTAAAACCCAAATGATTCCAATTATTTTGAATTTGTTGAAATAAGAAAAAAAAACCCAATACTTGATAAATGAGGTTCTATTTGGGGACAGGGTATTAGAAACTATATTTAAAAAAAAACACACACACGTGTTGGAAAAAATTGCAGAAGGCAACCTAATGGGGGCAAAGGTCAACAGATACCCTGAATCTGATGGCCTACAATGGAAGGGTTTAAGGGAGGTAGAGACAAGAGGTTGCAGCTTCTGGAATCTGGAGCTATCAACAAACGGCTGGAGCGACTTCACAGGCCAAGCAGTATCTGTGGAGACAAAACGATAGTTGACATTTCAAATGGTGTGCCAGAATCAGGATCTGGGGACATAGTTGCAAATGTGGTGGATGCATTGATTATAATCAATTAAGATTCTAGATTTGAGGTGTGACAAATGGAACATTACTATTCAAGAAGGACAGGGTCAGAAAGGAAGAAGTGAATGACCAGTTGATCACTGGGAAACCTTTGATTCAGGATCTTGATCCCTTCACCGATGCAGCCTGACCCACCAAGTTCCTCCAGCAGTTTTGTTTTTTTTTTAACTCCAGATTTCAGCATCTGCAGTCTCAGGCCATCAGATCCAGGGGATTTAATGTTGTGAGGAGAATGTACAAACTCCTTACAGACCGTGCCCAATTCCAACCGAGAGGGTTGCTGATACTATAATAGTGTTATACTAACTCTTAATCATGCTGGCCAATAATTCTAATTCCTGAACACAGATCTTGAGAAACATCTCCCCCCACCTTCTTTCAAACATTTGTAGTGGTTATCTCCTAGGCTTATCTCCTACCATTTTTTTCCCACATCTCTTTAATAATTTTCTCCCCTTCATTTAGCTTTTGGGCTCCTTTGTACTGCACAACAAACTGTACAGCACAGGAACAGGCCCTTCAGCCCATCTGTCTGCACCTAATGGCAAAAAATTAATTCTCTGCTGTTTGTATATGATACACATCCCTCCATATTCATGTGTCTATATCCATAAGCCTCTCAAACACTACTAATATATCTGCTTCCACTATTAGTCATGACAGCCTATTCTGGCACCTACCACCTTCATTATATTTTTTTCTTTCCACTGCCGTAGCAAAGAGCTAGACCTTCTGCTGACTGGCAAGCTGCTGCTTATCAGCTCCTGTCTTGCCATCAGCAGTACAAGTGGCAAAAGTTAGAGAAGGAGCTGTGGGGATTAAGGACAGCATTTGGGTAATACCAGAACAGAACGTTTAGAGCTGTGGAAAGAAATGCCATAGTTTGAAGTATCCAGCCAAAAATTAGAGATAGGCAAACAAAAGTGATCTCACTAACCTGGACAATGAAGTTGAGGTTGGGAAATTGCACGGTTGACAGTATTAAAGCCCTACAGTTGCTTGGAAGAGAATTTCGTGAAGGTTGTTTTAATGTGATGGTTGGCATCAAGACCTCACCAGAGATTTAAACATGCAGTTGAATGAAAAGGTGGGTAGAATGGGGAGGTAATGTGTTCAATGGCAAAATAGGAAGAATGTAATTAAGCCAGAAAGGATATTGTCTAGATTGGAGGGCTTGAGTTACAAGAAAAAAAAAATGGATAGTTGGATCTGTTTTCCCTGAAATGAAGGAAGTGGAGATGATCGAGGCATACAAAGTTGAAACATAGGTAAAGGAGGGAGCCAGTATCTCTATCCAATAGTAGGCGAGCCTAAAATTAGAGGACTTAGTTTTAAGGAGAGAGGATGGAGGTTTAAAAATTGAATGTTATCTGAAATGAGTTACCAGAGGAAGCGGTGGAGGCAGGAGGTCATATTTAAAAGACATTGGACAGCTAATTAAATGAATAAGACAGAGATCAGTGGAGGCTAGTGGGATAAGTATAGGCATAATGATCACGTTCAAAGCAGTGGGCCAAAGGGCTTATTTCTATGCTGTACCTCTGACTCCATAAAAGGCAGGGATGGGAGGTTCCAGATAATGGTTTGGAGAACTGGGTGTTGATGACACTTGTCAAAGGCAAGGTGACAGCAACAGTTGCTTCGGGAATCCTTTACAATATTGTCTAGCATGAGAGTTCGGTGACTGGGTTGGATCAGAATAGAGAGATGTGGTTAATGGAACAGGAGAGAAGAAGGGTGAAAAAGGAGCAGACACATGTTCAGGTCAAGGGCTAAAAAATAAGTGAATTCAGGGGATGCCTTGCAGACCACTTAGGGAGAAATGGGGTAGATCATGATTTCAAAGGAGCAGCTAACTCTGCCTATCTTGACAACATCCTGCTGAACCTCCTCTGCATTCCCTCCGGCATAGTCACATCATTGCTATACTGTGGTGACCAAAACTGCACACATAACATCAAATACAACTGAGCCAGTGTTCTGTAAAATAGCAACCTAACATCCCAATTCTTCGGATCTATATCTCAACTATGAAGATGAGGATGCCATGGGTTTATTTCACCACCTTAACCACCTGTTTTACCATTTTCAGGGAAATGAAGACTGAGACCCTGAGTTGTCTGTTCATCAACATTCACCAGTGCCAAACATTTGAGATAAGACCTACCTCCATTTTTCCAAACTCTTCCCAAATGCATCACTTCACACTCGTCAGGATTGAATTCCATCTCTTGCTGTTCTAGGTCAAGGAAGATCATGTAATTTACTTGCACTGAATTGCAGGAGGAGGAACGTTTGAAGTGCCATCTTCCAGATAGAATAGTAAAATTAAGGACATCAGACTGTTTTGATGGTTTTAAAAGATCAATTTTGAGAACGTGATCCTCGTCAGATATTTTGAGAAATATTTTCCACTTAATACTAAAAGCATATTAAATATGATTCAATTCTAATTGCTGAAGACAAGCAGCTACAGATGCTGGAATGTGGAGCAAAATAAAAGGTTCAGTCCTGGTGCAAGATCTCAATCCAAAACATTGACCACAGGCACCATTCAACCTGCTGAGTTCTTCCAACTGTTTATTTTTTTGCCCCTCCTTCTATTTGCTGTTGTGCATTATTGTTTTGTACAAATTAAATACCATCTTTACCACAGGTTGATTTAGTCAATGTTTGTAAAGTGGTCCAAGGTACTTGCTTATTGAAGCTGGTTTTCTTTAGTAGATGCAAATTAGTGCTTAGCCTGAAGTCATAAAAAAGTGGGAATAAAAGGTTGAAGTACAGGATACAATAGTGCAAATTTTGTGGTGTTTATCTTGAAACAACTAGATGAGAGTTTAAAAATACCATAATGGCAAGTTGTGAAAACAAATTCACTGCACTCTGGTAATAACTAGAAAATTGACTCTTAAAATGGATTTGGTTTGTTAACATCAAACTAATAAGGCTAAATAATCGTGAAGAAAACCCTTCTTTTCCCCAGTAGACGTGTCCCTGGTTACATGCTGCAGGACAGACTCTCATGGCATTCAGGGAAATTGTAAATTAAAATCAAGTCCTCCGCATCATTGACAAAATCTATGAAAGAATTAAAATAATAAATGAAAATTATTTTCTGTTTCTATGAGTGTCGATAATTTAATTAGATTTTTGTTGTGTTACGCAAAAAAATACAATTGTATGTAGAAAGTCAAGCACAAAATAGGTTTTATTTATATCCTTAAACAGTTACAATCTGTGATTTAAGTGCCACTGACCATGTCAGTTAAACAAAGAAAAGCTATTTAACAAGCAAAGCAATCCATATGTTCTTAGTGCAAGCTTTAGATGTCTGATTGCTGTATTTTCCATTTTTGCTCATGAAACATAGACACAAATAAACGCAAGATACAAATAACAGAAATCTCTTACTCCAAGAAATATTTTGCCAAGGCAGATAACTCTGCACAATGTTCTATAAAATTCCAATTCTAACCGAATTGATGGAATATTAAAGGGTATAAACTAAACAAAAATAATTTAGATTGGTCATCAGAAGTACAGTTACAATTCTTCACAGTTTGGCAGCACAAGTCATCTCTGCCTTTCAGCATGTAATATAAAATATTGCAGGAAATAAACCAGAGCAGTGGATGTTCAAAATTTAATTCATAAAGTATTGCATCTGTCTGCCTTGTCTCTTTTGCCTCAATGCTCCATAGTGTTCTACTTAGTATTTTACCTATTCATGAGGCTTAATACAGATTTATTCCCTTTGCCAAATAGACATACAGTTTACTAAAAATGCAACCTGTATGCCAGGTAATGTACAATTTGACGAAACAAATTAATAAGTCATTCTGTGCTACCTCTGAAGTACATTCCTTCCAGTCAAATCTGTTCATGGTCAGGTAAAGATAAATAAATGATGCCCTTGAAAACCAAAAGATAATATGGAAGACAAAACAGATTGTTGCGCCATGTTAATACTATTGGTAAATTTGCAATTCAAACCAAGTTCAGTGCTTCTCCAAAACAATTCCACAACATGGATGAGTGTATGTGCAGATACTGAAACACAGCAGATAAAGATTTTTTTAAATTATTTTTCTCCTAAATAAATTTAGAATCAAATTTATCAAGTTTTCCTACAGAAGCAGTAGATTGAATAGCAGCTAAATCATTTTGTATGCATGTGATATTAAGTCCTTGGGAAAGGGAGACAATTCTAGCAGCATTTAGTTACCCATGTGGCAAAGACAGTAAAGCAACAAATAAATACTCATTGTTCTTGTGCAGATTGCTAAATTACCCATCCAGCCTTTCATAACTAGACTAAAATATGTCCAACGGACCACAGTAGAAACTTAAAAACCCTTCCAAACATTTCTTTCCAGTGAAAACTGAAAAGCATAATCAAGGCACTGTACTCCTGCAGGGTTAAATATATCTCAATGTCCATTCAAGTAATGAAACTTAGTTTAGTGTTAAATATACAAAGCAAAATATAAAGTGTCCAAATTGCAAGACAAGAACACCCAAAAACTATCAAGCTTTCAGCAACTTTGTGAAAATATTTCACAGTGATTGCTCAATGTAGTGTATGGCTATGTGCAGTAGCAAGCCCACTCTGGCTGCCAATAATATTCAGCTATGATCTGATTTAATTCCATCTGTATAAAGAAAGCAGTTAGATAAAACATTCTCAAAAATTGTTTTCCCCATGCCCTTATTATTTCAGATTATTTACAACAAAGCTAAGTAGTCCTCATGTTGGACCCAGATGGGTTTAAAAGAGGTTTCTGGAGTGGTACTGGAAACATCTGTAGGCCACCTTTGCTGAAAGATGGAAATGAAGATATTCCTTGAGTATTTAACATCCCAGGCTGTGATGTAGAACTTGAGATACCTTGCCATTGTACACCGTATAGTGGTGTTGGGATCACTCCACCATACTGACACAGAGGCAGCATATAAGCAGGTACTGTACCAAGAGTAGGAGTAGCTGACATTCCTGGTGGTATTGTTGATTTCCCTGGTGGTAAAGCAGCTGATGCTGGACATGTCACTGGAACAGAACATTTTCTCATCTTCCCTGGTGCAGCTATTCGCTAAAGTGAAAAAAAAGTTCTTAAATATGTTTGATAAACTAAGAATAATGCTATAATTCCAAACATACAAACATATAATATGCTTAAGATGCATATCATTTAGAAAAGACAAGGGCAAAGTGAGCAGACTAGTTTACATCCCAGCAATCCCGGGGCAGCATGGTTGGTATAATGGCTAGCACCACGCCTTTACAGTGCAAGTGATCAGGACCTGGGTTCGAACCCCGCGCCATCCTATAAGGAATTTTTACATTCTCCCCATGTCTGTGTGAGCTTTTACCGAGGGCTCTGATTTCCTGCCACCGTTCACAATGTATGGGAGGGGATTGTGTGTAGGTTAATTGGATGTCGATTGGGCACCACAGACTTATGGACTGAAATGGGTGTATATCTACATTTTTTTTAAATTAAATTAAAATTTAAATATCCTACAGCTTCATCTTCTGTAAAATGTACTTTTCAGAATGCTAAGTTTTTAGTTATCATTAAGAGTGTATCAATATTTTTACTGTCTTCTAAACATTTAGGAAAACAGTTAAAATCCTAGCCAGAAAGGTTTGACCTGGAGATTGTCAAACAAAGTCCGAGCAACTAAGTTAATGTAGTGCATTGAATGTGAAACAAAATGCAAATAAGTACAGACAATTCAGGTAATACTGTATAAAGGTTTTTTCCACCCCCCCCCCCCCACCAGAATAAACAATTTAAATACGTTTGTAAAATATATTCTAAAATTAAATTAGATTTGATGTCTTATGCCTGAAATTTAAGTCAACTATTTGCAAACATTTCACAGCATGAAATAAAAATGCAAAGCTTTCACTCACATCAAGCTTGGAGAGTTTCTGCCTAACTTCCATATCAAACCTATGTTGGTTCTGCTTTAATTGATTTAAAGAAGGCTTGAATTGTGCAGCTCCCACTGCTTCTTTGGTCCAGTCATCTACAAGCTTGTGTAGGTCATCTGTAAAAGTTCCCTTCTTGTTGTTACTGTTGTTGGTTTGAGTGTGCTGTTGCGGTGGCCGCTGCTGTTGGGGCTGAGGCTGGGTCTGGGGCAGGACTTGCTGCACTGAATGATTTGTACTACTGCTACTTGCAGACCCTGGGAAGAAAAATAAAATGTACTGATTTGTAGCACCATATAATTTTACAGTAGAAGTCTGAAAATCTGGACTGCTTGAGGATGGGTCGGTCCACATTTTCGGGCAGTACTTTTAAAGTTCAAATTTAAGAGGAATAAAGAGATGAATAGACAAATTTTGAGTTTATTCATTAGCAAATACAGTATGTTTCATTTATCAAAATGAGCAATTTTAAAGAAATACAAAGTGGTCAATTGTTCTCACCGTGCATCTGTGGCAATAATGCATGTCATGCACACAAAAACCTGCTAAGTTTGAGTGTTTTCGAAAAATCCAGATTCAAAGTGGGGGGGGGGGGGGGTCCCGGATTTCTAGCATCCAGATTTTTGGACTTCTACTGTAACTGCAAATAAATATAGTTATTAAAACAAACTGAAGAAATCAGTAAAGGGTAGAATGCGGCCACAAATTAAATGATCATATCCATAATGCAAACACATCACCAGAAGCACATGCATTTGTATTGAGGCAAAATGATGTGACAATCAAACCTAAATTGTAAAACAAGCGCCACAATAAAAATTTCCATCAAATATTAAAAATAAAGCTCATGCTGTATAGAGAGAAGAACAGAACAATAACTTGATAGTTACTACTGCGATCTTTGCCTAGGCATAGCCGTTTCAGAGTAGACCCTACAAAGTAAAATGATAGAACAGGAAGAGTTAGGCCTTAAACTATTTAAAAACAACCATAAAGGGAAAGGTCAGATAATGCAGTACAAAGTCATTCATATGACTGCTTAAAAATTCAGCAGTACACATATAAAGACATTAACAGTCTAATCTCGTTACTTAATTTGAAAAACTAATGAAATTCACCGTGCAGCCACACCAAATTTTGTATCTGTGAACTCTGGAAGAAGTCAAATAATGATCGCTTTTCTTTTCATGTTAAAATGCATATATTGTTGCAGAGTGTTTTTTTTCTTTTCCATTAATAAAAAAAGCTCGTCTCAAAGAAAATAGGATTTAAATTTTTTCAAATTTAAATGGAAATGCAATTCCTCAAAAAATGAAATTGTAAAAAAATACACAAATTTCAACCAAGAAAATAATCTCACATTAATTAGAAAGGAATGGGGAGAAGAAAATGGTGCAAATTGACTAATTTAGGTTGCCAGAGTTAAGAATAATCTAATTGGTCTGACTGCACACAAATTGTAACATACATTTTTATAAAGATATATTGTTCTGGAGGTCAGTGGCCATTAAATGTCAATGAGCAAAAGTCACAACACTTAAAATTGCATTAATAATAAAAATAAAAATAATTTAAAAATCTATTATGGGGAACATTTACTTTCTATAATAGATTCCTTTCCTTCAAACTCTCAAAATATTGTTTTTCTTTTAAATGGGTTCCAGAAAGCAAATTTATGCTCTCAAAGAAATATTGCTGATTTTAAACTAATAACTTTAAAGAAAATTTTTCACAACTTAATCAACATGAAATCAGATGTACGACTGATGAATGCCAGGTATAGTGGTAGAGATTGAAGTGAAAGAAAGTTTTCAATACATGACTCAATTCCAGCTCAGTAGAAAAATATAGCACAGAAAGCAGGCCATTTAGCCCTTATAGTCTGCGCCAAACCATCATTCCTCACGTCCCACTGACCTGCACCTATTCCATAATCCTCCAGACCTCTCCCATCCATTTATTTATCAAATTTATTCACCACATCAGATGGCAGGTCATTCCACACTCCCACCACTCTGAGTGAAGTTCACCCTAATGTTTCCCCTAAACCTTTCCCCTTTCACCCTAAAGCCATGTCCTCTCATACTTATCTCTTCTCATCTAAGTAGAAATAGCCCACTCACATTTATTGTCTATTCCCGTCATAATTTTGTAAACCTCTATCAAATCTCCCATCACTTTTCTACACTCTAAGGAATAAAGTCCCAAACTGTTTAATCTTTCCCTGTAACTCAACTCCTGAAGACATGGCAACATCCTAGTAAATCTTCTCTGCCCTCTTTCAATCTTACTGATAACCAGAACTGCACACAATACTCCAAATTTGGCCTCATCAATGTCTTATACAACCTCACCATAACATCCCAACTCCTGTACTCAATACTTTGATTTATGAAGGCCAAGATGCCAAAAGCTTTCTTTACAACCCTGTCTACCTGTGATGCCACTTTCAGCAAATTATGTATCTGTATTCCCAGATCCCTTTGTTCCTCCGCACTTCTCAGTGCCCTACCACTTACTGTGTATGTCCAACATTGTTTTGCCTTTCCAAAATGCAACACCTCACACTTACTTGTCTGCATTAAACTCCATCTGCCTTTTTTGGCCCATTCTCTTAGCTGGTCCACATCCCTTGCAAATCTTCCTGACTGTCTACAGTGCCACCTATCTTAGTGTCATCAGCAAACTTGCTGATCCAATTCACCACATTATCATCCAGATCATTAATATAGACAACAAACAACAGTGGTCCCAGCACCAATCCCACTGATCAAAGGCCTCCAGTCTGAGAAGTAATCAACCACTTCCACTCTTTCTTCTCCCATTCAGCCAATTTTGAATCCATCTTAAAACCTTTCTGTGGATACCTCATGTCTGAACATTTTGAACTGACCTCTCATGTGGGACCTTGTCAAAAGCCTTACTAAAGTCCATGTAGTCAACATCTACAGCCTTTCCTTCATCTATTTTCTTGGTAATCTCCTTGAAAAACTCTTAAGATTTGTTAAGCATGACCTACCACACACAAACCCATGCTGAATATCCTGAATCAGCCCTTGGCTATCCAAATACTTGTATATCTGATCTCTCAGAACACCCTCCAATAATTTACCTACTACTTACATCAGGCTCATTGGCCTATAATTTCCTGGTTTACTTTTGGAGCCTTTTTAAAAAAAAACAGAACAATATGAGCTACTCCCCAATCCTCCGGCACCTCCAGCAAAGTACATTTGAAATATTTCTGCTTAAGCCCCTGTAATTTATATACTAGTCTCCTGTAAGGTCAGAGGGAATATCACATCAGGCCTGAGGGATTTATCCAGCTTTATTCACTGTAAGGCAGCAAGCACCTCCTCCTCCTTAATCTCCCTATGTTCCATGTCATTACTACTTTTTTCCCTTCCTTCCTTATACACTGTGCCAGTTTCCTGAGTAAATACTGATGCAAAAACTGTTTAAGATCTCCCCCATCTTGTGAGGCTCTACAGAAATATGACCACACTGATCTTCTTCCAGGGGACCAATTTTATCTCTTACTATCCTTTTATCTTAACATACTTGTAGAAATCCTTCAGGTTTACCTTCACATTATCTGCCAAAGTAATCTCATGTTTTCTTTTTGCCTTTCTGATTTCCTTCTGAAATATTCTCTTACATTTTCTACAGTTGTCTAGTACCTCATTTGCTCCTTGTTGCCTACACCTGCTATACACCTCTTGCTTCCTCTTTACCAGATTGTTAATATGCCTCACAAACCAAGGTTCCCTATGTCTGCCAACCTTGCCTTTAATCCTGACAGGAACATTCAAACTCTGCCTCTCAAGATTTTGTCTTTGAAGGGCTTCCACTTACTGAACACATCCTTGCCAGACATCATCTTATCCCAATCCACTCTTATTAGATCCTTTCTTATTTCCACAAAACTGGCCTTTCTTCAATTTAGAATATTTTTAAAAACTATATTAGTAAGCATTGAGACCATATGGAATGCATTGTACTTAAAAAAAAAAAAATCTGGATTTGGTTTGTGCGACAAAGGTAAAATTATATGCATTTGTCATCATTAGAAAATGAAACCAAGACCAACATCTGGAATTCTGCATGTGAGAAGTTGAATTTGTCAGGACTGATTTTGAAGCCTGACCACTGTGTATATGATGCATTCTCCACGCAGAACCAGTGTGATGAGAACTTAAAATATGCATAAATTTATTGCAGCCAAGTTTGTTTTAGAACATTACAGCACAGGCTCTTCAGCCCACAATGCTGTGTCGACCCATGTAAATCTACTCCCTAACAATGTAATGTACCCTGACCTCACACTTATAATTGTCTATATCACAAGATTTTTTAAAAAAGGGATATTAACATCAATATTCCAACAAACCTTTTCCCCAAAACACCTAATTTTACATTGACTTCCTGACTGACAGAATTTAATGAAACACAGCAGAAACAGGCCTTTCAGCTCAACTTTCCCATGCTGACCAAAATATCCCACCCACCTACATTTAGCCCATATCCCTCAAAACCTATCATGTATCCATCCAAATATTTCTTAAATATTGCAATAGTACCCGCCTCAACCACCTCCTCTGGCATCTTGTTCCTAGCACCCACCACCCTCAGGTTCCTATTAAATCTCTCCTCCTCACCTTAAAAACAATATCCTCTGGTTACAGATTCCCCTACTCCAGGCAAAAGATGCTATGCATTCACCTGATCTATTCATCTCATAATTTTGTACACCTCTATGAGATCTCACCCATCCGACTGCACTTCAAGGAATAAAACCTTAACCTGGTCAACCTCTCCCTAAATCTCTGAGTCTTGCTCAACCTCTCCCTTATATTTTATCTCATGGCCCTCTGATATTCCCATAAATCTTTCCTGCACCCTCGCCAGTTCGAGAACTTTATTTTTTTCCCTGTAGCACAGTGACTGAAACGGAATGCAATACTCCAAACGGGGCCTCGCCAATGTCTTGTACAACTGCAACATGAACATCCAACTTCCGTGCTCAATACTTTGACTGATGAAAGTCGATGTCTTTTTGACCACTCTCTCTAACTGTGATGCCACTTTCAAGGTACCTAAATTCCTTAATTCTTCTGCTCAACAACAGTCCCCCTATCCAAACCATACACTGTGTAGGTCTTAACCACGTTAAGACTTTACAAAATGAAACACCTCACCTCCATCAACCATTAATTTCTCTGCCTCCCTGCCCAAGATCCTGCTAAAATATTTGGCAACAGGCTTCACTATCTACAATACCAAAACAGCATATTTCGACATACAATATTTTATTCTTCAATACATTTGACTGCTCAAGGCAATTTGATGGAAACATTATTGTTGGCGCTAGAATCTTCACTGAATAAATGCCCTAAGAGATAAATAAAAAATGTATATTTGCCATTGATCACAAGATACTGACCATTTGGCAAACGAACTGTCTTTTGTGAGTTATAATTACTATTATTGTATAGAAAACTTCATATCTAGCTCTGTGGTATCTGATCCAGTCACACTTAATGCAAACAGTATGCATGAGATACAGGGGTTCAAGTCCACCAATGGACAGAAGAGTGTGGTTATAATCAAACTTTAGATCCCTTCCAGAAATAATTATTGGTCACTACATAGCTTGCTTTGTAAAGTCAATTGGATTCCTATAAAGCAGCAAAATGCTTGTAAACAATAAGCTCATACCCACAAAAAAACTTTACAGTGAAAAATCCAAGATATTCACTCAACGCGATTTTAAATGAAACCACTCTATTTAGAAATGTGATGTTTGACATAGTGCACAAGTTCTGGTATATATATATACATATATATATGAGTGGCCAAGAGAATTTACAGTACATAAACAGATCATTTGACCCTACAACTTTGCAAATCCATTCCTTTTTTCATCTCATCAATCAGTCTTCTTCAAATGTGGTTTTCCCCAACATGTCATTTTAGTTGCTCCTTCTGGTACCTCATTCCACGCTCCAACAACTCTCAGGGTAACAAATTTTGTTCTGCCTTTCCTATTTGATTAATAGAGATCATGTGTGAATGTTCCCAAGCTCTGGAATTGCCCTCAATTGAAATTACTCCTTCTTAGGAACTCCTTGGAATGTAGGAAGTCTTGTTTCTGCTCTGTTCTGTTTTGAGGTCTAGGATTGCTAAATGAGGCCAATGTTGAGAACATAAGAAATAGAAGCAGGAGTCGGCCATCAGGCCTGTCGAGCCTGCTCCACCATTCAATGAGATCATAGCTGATCTGATCATCGACTCAACTCCACCTACCTGCCTTTCCCCATATCCCTTCCATAAATGGTACAGGTTGTGGCTGACAGAGGGAACTGATGGTCCATTCCTATCTCCACTTATGCAGAAGATTTTCATATCCTATGTATAACCTTGATACTCTTGATACCATCCTGAAAGCTCCTTCTCCATTTTGTGCAGTTGAGGCAGAAATTCTTGGAATAAGGTGGAAATTGCTCCTCCTCAAGGATGTTTTGAGCATCCATAGAATCTTTTCAATCTCCATCTATTAATCCCTTCTCATGATATTGGTTTGAATAAAGAATTGTTTCAGGAGTCTAATGTTGGGTGTGCTAACCACATAAGCTGTGTGTAACAGGGGCTCAATATTGGCGATGTAATTAAATGTTCCACATCTACCCTTTCAAGGTCATTTCTCAGCACTCTTTTAAAAAAAAAATCTTATGGATGACGCTGTAGTTGTAATTCCAATCCTCCTTAAGCAATATTTCTGGAGTCCCAAGCAAAAATGAACAGATGGTTATTGGGGGCATGAATTCAAAATTGTACATTTACAGTTTAACTTGCTGTACATTCATTTTATACACATTGTTGTTTTTTATTAAACAGCTTTGCTGTTTATCACAAAATAAATTGAAATCTGATCAACATGTTGTCTCTATTTTGCAGGTGATAATGTTCATTTGAAACAAGGCTACCTGCACTGTTATATGAAAAGGTAGCAATAACAACAAACAAATTCTTGTAATTCTTTGAGATGGTAGTCAAACTATTGAATGAAATCCAATAATTCAAAGATTTTCATAAAGAATCAATTCAGTTATGTTCAAAATTAACAAAATCAAGCCCATATTTTCCATCAAATTTACTCATGAAAAATTGATACATAACCTTCATATTTTAAATATCTTTTTTGAATTATTAATAGGTAACCATATGAGAAATGAAATTGAACATGTTTAGCAGTCTTTTAAAGGTGCAGTTCAACTTTTGATCACGATTTAGATACTAATTTAAGAAGATTTTCAAGATTTGGGTTTGAAAACTTTCTTACTAGTTTTGTCAACTAAATAAGATGTTTACTGTTAAACCTTTCAAATTCATTTTGTTGTTTGAGCACTGCCAAATTATAATTGCATATCCATGCAAGTCTGAAATCTTTCTCAATGAAGATGTTGATGAATTGGCATATCTTGCAAAAGTAGATCCATTTTCAGAGAAAGCTGTTAACCTGTGAGAACAGTAATGTGCCATTCATTATCTCCCATTCCCCTGAAAATGCAAACATATTGATTAAGGTTTTCAAACTAAATCCTGAAAAGGATTCAAATCATTTTACTTTTCAAAGAAACCTTGAGGTGATTTATTCTCTGTTTTGTTCATTTTCATTGATAATTGTCTGCTTTATTTTATCCAAATGGAAAATTAGCAACTATGTTAAGCCCGATTATACATCTTAATGGCATGGTGAATGACTTTGTGAAATTCACATGATTTGAGTTATACTTAATTATATGGTCTTTCACAGTACAACTTGAGTTGCAAGTTTGAGATAACAGGAAATGTAGGTCTCTCTATGAAAAGTCACATCACTGGACACATCTTAGGAGCTAACCTTAATTATAATGATCGAGCAACATGCAAGGGAGAGACAGAAGGGACTCCATCTGGGGGGTGGGGGGGCAGAAGGACAGTCTGTAAAATATGTAAAAGATTTGATATGGATACCATGCTATTGGTCCTTGACAAGGTTGGCAGAAAAGTTAAATGGTTATTTTATCGATTCAAAAGGTCTTCAAATTGAATAAGGATGAGTTTCATGCTGTTGAGTTCTCGTATATCAAAGCAAACAAAACTCCACTTTCCTAAACATGTGCAATTTAAGTTACCTAAGGGCTCATTTACATTTATTAAAAATTATAGATAAATTCTGCCAAAAACAGTTAGCCTCTCTTGTTTTCACTTCCAGCTTTTTTCTCAAGGCCACAAAATACGATCCAACATTTGAAATTTTGCACAAGGAAATGTAGCTTCCTTGTGTTGTATTTTAAGGTAGGATCAGAGCTTAAATTGCAGAAGCAATCCTTCTGCAGGCAGTCCCCAGATTACGAACGAGTTCTGTTCCCAAGTCTGTCTTTAAGTCGAATTTGTAGGCAAGTCAGAACAGGAACATACAATTCTTATTTAGCGTCAATTAGTCAAATGTTTGTCTTGGTCTATGTACTATACTATCCTATCCATTCCCCTTCATTACATTGTAGACCTCTATACGGACACTCCCCCTTCCATACAACCCCCATCCCAGCCATCATGGCAAACAAACTCAGCCTTCTCACAATGGCAATACTGCAGCCGAGGCAACGCAAGGCAAATCTGCTTTCTCTCCAGTGCAACATGATTGGAGCAGCACACAAGTCTCCAGCTGCTGTTTAGCTGATGTTTAAACTGATACCACTGGCTATCTTGCACTTACAGAGGATACCGAGAGAGTCATCGAAACCTTGGTATAATGTCATCCCAGAGGAAAGGCATTTCAGATGAAAAAGAAACTGTACACTCTTTTGTCTGTGCACAGAAACAGTGGTTCTGCTTTCTGTGCTTTGATCTTGGAAGGTGATTGAACCCGCAATCTCTGACACAAGCTCAGGTGCCTCCACACCTAACGTGGGGCGACTTGAAGGGTATGCTGGGGTGCCTTGAATGTGAATTGGGTGGGACTCCTGTGTGTGGCTGTCGGGCCCTTCTGGGGTGATTTCCAAATGATTGGATGCAACAGGTTATTTCACTTTTTTTTTGGACACTTTTTCCAACCAGTTGAAGGGACTTCATTACCAATTAAGGATCATGAAACCAGCACATGTGGGAGTGTGAGTGAAGTAGGCATCAAGGGAGGCAAAGTGATTCAACTTAAAATGGCAGACAGCATTCTCCTTCCTCGAGCCGAAAAACGCTGAAGCCGTGCATAGCCCGTTCGTAAGTACAAGTTGTCTTTAAGTCGAACATTCGTATCCCGGGGACTGCCTGTATTGAAAGGCAATATATATTTCACATAAATATTATAGACCAAATGACCTCCCTATGCTAAAAATTCAAAGCTCCTCTGTAGCTCAGAGAACTATATTCAAGGAACCCTTTTTCAGTCTTTCCTTAGTTTTGAAGAGTATTATTGCATTGTCACAATCTGAAAACCAAAATTCCTGTGACAATTCCAAGTTCATCCCACAGCACAACTGATGCTTGAATCTCAAATATTAATAACAAGTGCATCTAAAGGGTAATGTCAATCAGATTTAGCTCGATCATGCAATACATTTTGAAAATCTGACCGATGATTAGATTTTGATGTGCCAATTTCATTTTCTGCCTCATGCCGATACGAAAGTTGCAAAATTCACCTGAAATTTTTAAATCGGTAAAATGTTCAAAATAGACATGCTAATAATGTCGATTTTTTTTGGCAAATGTTGAATTCCATTGAAGCAGACACCTTTTACCAATTATTTACCCATGATCTCAAATTCCTTTCATTACAATTTGAAAGAATTGTTACTTTATGAATTTTGCTTTTCTGCATTCAGGAGTTTGGACAATTATTCCTTTGCATATTCAATATCCATTGCGCAATCAAAATGCAAGTGAGGAAAAAAATCAATAAAAATTGTGCTGAAACGTGAATTACCTCAACTTTTTGGTAGTATTCTTGTCTGTTAGGACCAAGATTGGCATTGAATCAGGCATTTTGATTTTCAGATCACATGTTAAACTGATACCAAACCTCCTTAGATGAATACAAAATAACCCATGGCATGTTACCCTGCTCTGACTTCTAAGCACAAATAATACAGCATTATACCAATAAATTAAATACTGTGAATGTAAACACAATGTATAGAATAAGGTTCACTTTGATGGCGAGGTCAGATTATTGGACTGACTTTAAAAAAAACCAGGAACATTCTGTCAAAAACATTACATTAGAATCCATCCAACTTCCACTGGACCTTTAACCAGTAAATTGGCCGTCGATGCAGTGGAAAAGATTATTATAGAGTTCACAGCAATATTCTAAACCCAAATTTAAATATAAACAAAGCAACAAAGTTAGGAAAGACAACTGCTAATAGGAATGATATTTGTAGGCTAAAAAAAAAATTTGTTGTACTTGCTTTGCTCTTTGTTAAAACATAACTACGAAGTTGTACTTGCTTTGCTCTTTGTTAAAACATAACTACGAAGTTGCGATTAGCCAAAGCTGGGACAAGATGTTCACTACAAAAGGCACGCTCATGAGAAGGAAGCAGAAGGAGATCTAGATAGTGGTTCAACAATATTAGGCAAATCTACAATCTTTAAATATTTTCGTTACTGATGAGCAACCCCCAACTCACCAGTTGGAGAAATCTGACAAATGGAAATGAGCACAATTTCCCCACATTTTTTTTAACATTACTTCTGCTGATAACAGAGTATAGAAAGCCAGAATTCAGGAAACTTGTGTGCTCCTGCAGCCATACTAATAAGAGAGAGGGGACAGTTGGGTCTTCAAAGCAGTTCAATAGTCTCCATACACAAAGATCCATTTCTTGTCTGCACATAATAAGTGAGGAACAGTCAGCTGGTTCTCAAACCACACCAGTTCTCTCTGTAAGGGAGAATAGAAAAGTTTCCACTCCCCCAACTAGAATGACTTTCAAGGGAGGAACAAGAAGTATAATAGGTAAAGCCTTAGAAAATCTCATTGATCATTTCTCGAGGGCAACATTTAGGATGAACACACAAAAATCTGAGTTAATAAATTTATCAAGGGAAAGTCCTTCTTTCTTCTTTGGTTTGGCTTCGCGGACAAAGATTTATGGAGGGGTATGTCCATGTCTGCTGCAGGCTCACTGGTGACTGACAAGTCCAATGTGGGACAGGCAGGCACGGTTGCAGCAGTTGCAAAGGAAAATTGGTTGGTTGGGGTTGGGTTTTTCCTCCTTTGTCTTTTGTCAGTGAGGTGGGCTCTGCGGTCTTCAAAGGAGGTTGTAGCCTGCCAAACTGTGAGGCGCCGAGATGCACGGTTGGAGGCGATATCAGCCCACTGGCGGTGGTCAATGTGGCAGGCACTAAGAGATTTTTTTTTAAGCAGTCCTTGTACCTCTTCTTTGGTGCACCTCTGTCTCGGTGGCCAGTGGAGAGCTCGCCATATAACACTATCTTGGGAAGGCGATGGTCCTCCATTCTGGAGACGTGACCCGCCCAGCTATCTTAATACTGCATACAATGCAGTTAAAATATGTGGGGGGGGGGGGGGGGGCGAGGTGTCAGGGGAGGGGAGAGATGAAATTGTGGGGCTGAGAGGAAAGGGTGGGATCAGGAAGCTGAGAGGGGAGAGCACATCCACCTCACCTTTTTCTAATCTTTTGCAGAAATTATTTATTTCTCAATCGCGTATTTTCCGAAATGTGATTCATAGCAACTTTTGGACCCGCAATGCACAATACGGCTGCCATGAAACAAATTTTGTCACATGTTCATGACAGCAATCCCAATTCTGACATTGAATTTCTAACAGACTCTTATGCATAATTGGGTTGGGCGGTTATCGTTTACATATTCATTCATGTTGCATAGAAATATTTGCATTGTATGATATAATTTATAGGTAGCCTACTTTCAATTGAAGGTATCAGCATATAATGGGAAGAATCCATTTTGCATGTCTTTGTGTACAGTCAACTTTTTGGTTAAGCCTAGAGATGTTCCAAGGCATCAGATCTACAAGGACTGATTAGGGATAGTCAACATGGTTTTGTGTGTGATAAGTTGTGTTTAACCAATCTGATAAGAGTCTTTGAGGTTACCAGGAAAATTGATGAAGAAAGGCTATGGATGTTGTCTACATGGCCTTTAAGACCTTTGATAAGGTCCCACATGGTAGGTTAATCAGGAAGGTTTCAGGCGCTTGGTATTCATGGTGAGGTAGTAAATTGAATTCGCCATTGGCTCTGTGGGAAAAAGCCAGAGAGTAGTGGTGGATGATTGCTTCTTGGACTAGTAATGTGCCTCAGAGAATAGTGCTGGGACCATCGTTGTTACTCATCAACAGTATATCAATGATCTGGATGATAATGTGGTAAATTGGCACAGTGAGTTTGCAGGTGACAAAGATAGGGAGCGCTGTGGACAATGATGGATGTTTCAAAGCTTGCAGAGGGACCTGGACCAGCTGGGAAAATGGACTGAAAAATGGCAGATGGAATTTAATGCAGACAAGCATGAGATCTTGCATTTTGGATAACCAAGGATATTCACGGTAAATGGATGGGCACTGAGGAGTGTGGTAGAACAGAAGGATCTGGTAAAACAGATACATAGTTCCCTGAAAGTGGTATCACAGGTAGATAGGGTTGTAAAGAGAGCTTTTGGCACATTGGCCTTCTTAAATCAAGGTATCAAGTATAGAGTTAGGATGTTATGGTAAAGCTGTACAAGACATTGGGGAGGTCAAATTTGGAGTATTGTGTACAAATCAGAGGTCATGGGTTAAGGGTGAAAGGGGAAAAATGTAGGGTGAATATCTTCACACAGAGGGTGGTGAGAGTGTGGAATGAGGTGTCAGCTGAAGTGGTGAATGTGGGCTCAATATTAACATTTAAGAAGAATTTGGACAGGTTAGGCAGAGGAATAGTTTGGCATGGACAAGGAGGGCCTGTTTCTGAGCTGTAATGTTCTGAGCTCTTTTGCTCTGGTCATTTTTAACATTTCATAATATATACTCTAGACTGGGCCCATGGGTAAACCACAGTACAAACCAGTACAACCCAGCTGGTAGTTTGGTATAAAACCAATCCCAGAAAACTGGAACACAAAGTACAAGTGTTCCTCAACTTATGTCTATGTTCCATTCTGACCGACTGGTCGTATCTCCAAATTGAAGTATGTCAAAAATTCAGTTCGTCAAATACAATATGGCGTCCATCAAAGCCGCTCTCGCGAGAGGCTGGCCACCCATGCCATAGTTGTTATTTTCCACAGATAGGCCCCGACTTTCACCCATAAGAGCTTAATTTCTATATTTTTTCTTTTTAAAAAAAATTGGTCGTATGTACAGATGGCCTTAAGTAGCATAGGTGGTAAGCCAGGGAATACATGCATACGCGCTTGATGGTGGTCCCTGAAAAGTGGAACACTGAGTATACACCGTTGTTGGTAGTCCTTGAAAAGTGGGAGACTGAGTATACACACTTGTTGTTAGTCCCTGAAAAGTGGGAGACTGAGTATACACACTTGTTGTTAGTCCCTGAAAAGTGGGAGACTGAGTATACACACTTGTTGTTAGTCCCTGAAAAGTAGGAGACTGAGTATACACACTTGTTGTTAGTCCCTGAAAAGTGGGAGACTGAGTATTGTAAGGTAAAATATCATGAGATGGGAATGTGTAGGGAGTTACCCTGTACAGGGCAGTAACAAGAAGGGGAGGTGTCCTTGTACTCCTGTTAGGTAAAACATCATGAGATGGGAATGTACAGGGCTGTAACAAGATGTGAATGCATCCTTGTACTTACAAGATAAGAGAGACATTGATGGATTGAGAGGCAGGAAGCTAGCAGGGAAAGGATAGCAACAGTTTTAGTCATTGGACAAGTAATGATATGATGATGTTCTAAGCACATATCCAAGGGTATAAAAAATCACCATTTTGCTGATAACGGCAGAATGCATTCTCCGACTAACATGTTTAGTCGCAAGTGTTACAATCCGGTAATAAAGAACAAAGAACCCTGATTTCGACTCAGCCTGGTGTTTGTCTCACTCATTCATGAACAAAGCAGACCTAACAGTATACACACTTGTTGGTAGTCCCTGAAAAGTGGAACACTGAGTATACACACTTGTTGTTAGTCCCTGAAAAGTGGGACACAAAGTATATGCGCTTGTTGGTAGTGCATGAAAACTCGTTAAACTAACTTCAAGAAAATATTTCAAATATTTAATTTTGCACAAATATGCAAACTCCTCTGGTAAATACAATTGTGCAACTCTGGAAAATAATTTAAAAAATTTACCTGCACCAGTCATTTATTTTCCAATTGTTGTCTCAGGAAGCAAATTGGGTTAGAGCTAAGATTGTGATTGCACTCACACCCAGAGTGCTTTGGTGCACCAAAGTGATGCATAACAATATATGCACCAGATTCAATTTCCAGTACCTCTTGGACTTCACCTCATGAGTCAGGAAATCTGACATTGTACACAAACAAATGGAAAACTCTACCACATTTACTGCCAGGACACTTGTGAAACTATGCAAGAAAAAAGGTGGAATAATTCAATAGGCCAATCAGAATCTGTAAGTGGAAAGACAGAGCAGAGTTAGCATTTCAGGTTTTAACATAAATTTGTAAAACATGTAACATTAATACTGCCACCATTTCACTGGATGCGCCTGAGCAGAAAGCTCCCAGCATATCTAGTTTGAGTTTAATTTCTTGCATAGAATCACAAAGATAGAGCATGGAGCTAAACCCTTCATCCCACTGAGTCCACCAACAATCGATTTACATAATCTTATATTAATCCTATTTTCTTTCATTCTTACATTCTCATCAACTCCCTCCCATAACTATGTACTTTGCTTCAGCTTCTATAGATCCTCCTTCATATACAAAGTCAGGAGAATCATGTTGCACTGTTCAGTTCTGTTCCTTTCTCACTTTAGATGTTTAAAAATCAGATGGTAAAATAAAGTGTTCTTAAATCAATTAATTTTTTTCTCAATTAACAGTGTACAAATGCATTAGTACATTTGTTATTGGCACCATAGAATTTCTATTACTTGGTGATATTGTAAAAGTTGGAATTTTTAGATTACATTCTGCATGCAGTCATGATCAAAATACTACTTGTCAACAAGGATTTGCCATGAAGATCCTAATTCACAAACACATACCGTTAAAAGCATCTACTAAATCCGAGATTAATGAGCAAAATATTGATTTCTCCAAAATTAATAATAATTCACAAACACATACCGTTAAAAGCATTTACTAAATCCGAGATTAATGAGCAAAATATTGATTTCTCCAAAATTAATAATAATTCACAAACACATACCGTTAAAAGCATCTACTAAATCCGAGATTAATGAGCAAAATATTGATTTCTCCAAAATTAATAATAATTCACAAACACATACCGTTAAAAGCATCTACTAAATCCGAGATTAATGAGCAAAATATTGATTTCTCCAAAATTAATAATAATTCACAAACACATACCGTTAAAAGCATCTACTAAATCCGAGATTAATGAGCAAAATATTGATTTCTCCAAAATTAATAATAATTCACAAACACATACCGTTAAAAGCATTTACTAAATCCGAGATTAATGAGCAAAATATTGATTTCTCCAAAATTAATAATAATTCATAAACACATACCGTTAAAAGCATCTACTAAATCCGAGATTAATGAGCAAAATATTGATTTCTCCAAAATTAATAATAATTCATAAACACATACCGTTAAAAGCATCTACTAAATCCGAGATTAATGAGCAAAATATTGATTTCTCCAAAATTAATAATAATTCACAAACACATACCGTTAAAAGCATTTACTAAATCCGAGATTAATGAGCAAAATATTGATTTCTCCAAAATTAATAATAATTCACAAACACATACCGTTAAAAGCATTTACTAAATCCAAGAGATTAATGAGCAAAATATTGATTTCTCCAAAATTAATAATAATTCATAAACACATACCGTTAAAAGCATCTACTAAATCCGAGAGATTAATGAGCAAAATATTGATTTCTCCAAAATTAATAATAATTCATAAACACATACCGTTAAAAGCATCTACTAAATCCGAGAGATTAATGAGCAAAATATTGATTTCTCCAAAATTAATAATAATTCATAAACACATACCGTTAAAAGCATCTACTAAATCCGAGATTAATGAGCAAAATATTGATTTCTCCAAAATTAATAATAATTCATAAACACATACCATTAAAAGCATTTACTAAATCCAAGAGATTAATGAGCAAAATATTGATTTCTCCAAAATTAATAATGCCAAAATTTTAACTGGGCATTTCTTCAAAATAAAAATAATTGTCACTATATAATTTTTTTTTTTTTTTTTTTTTTTTTTTTTTTTGGTCACTATATAATTTCAATGGCCTTCAGGACCTGAGAGGACAATATACCTTTATACATCCAAAACCCATACAGAAATACAATCTTGAAAAAGTTAAATAATTAAAAAATATATATTCTAATTCAGAAAACTAAATAAATTGTGACTCACACATGGGGTATAAAACTGTGTGCTCAGAGTGCTATTTAAATCTTGTACAATAACTGGAAAAGTATCAATGAGTAAATTATAGAAAGTAACTTATTATATTTTGAATGCAAGAATATTGCTTGATAAACACATGATACTACTTGACAAATTAAAATTTACCATTCAATCGAGACTTTATGCATTAATTCATAACTGAAAATGAATTAGAACACGTCAAGCTGCTTTTGGTCTTGAGATGCTTCCTTTTAAGTGGCTTGTGAAAAGTGATCTTAAAATTTTACACCAATTTCTAAAATGGATGTCAACAAAAAGTTCAATGTGCAGTCAGCAAAGTTGTTGAAGTGCAAGTGCAAAGTGTGCAATAAAATTAACACGTGCTATGCAGCACCACTTTATCTGTGAATAATATTTCAGGATGTGACTGCTTCCTGACCTGCAAATTGGTGTTCAGCTAGTCATCTCTAACCATAACTGTCATATACCTGGCCAAGTCCTTGAATACTAGTGATGCTGTTCCAAATTCCTTGCTTTCAAGCACTGAGAGCACAAAGTTTTGTTCAAAAGTAAAGTCATCTTAAAAATTAAAGTGAATTTTCAGGAGAAACAGTGCTTTTTTTCTTTAAAAGTCAAAGTGGTCTTTAAACAAAACATTTTATAAATATTACGGCAATTTTCACAATAGCATAACTGGATCAATTCTAGTGCTCCAGCCAGGATTTTCATGATAAAGTATCATCTTTTCATAAATAATCATAACTCATAACACACTAATTTAAGCATCCTAAATATATTTTACTTAACAATTTATAAACTATTAGGAAAATGATGGCATGGTTACAAGTATGATAAATGAATAGAAAATATTTAAATTAATGAGCTGCATAAAGCTATTGAAAACCATGTTAGGAAATTTTATTGAACACTAACTGGAGCACTGGTGTTTCAAAATTTTTCACATGCAGACATCTCAAAGATACAACAGTGTAAAAATATTTAACAGTCCTTTAAGAGGAGTTGTCGCCTCCAGTGACCTTCCTAGTGATACACAGCTAAGTATCCAGCTTGTTACATGCAAGTCTTCATTGTCGAAACATGTGTGAAAGAGACCAGTCTTCTATAGGAGCTCTGAGTTCTCCATTTTTTGGTGAAATAAGATGCTAGGGGAGTAGACTTGTATATTTGTAATATTTTGGGGGAAAACTGAAAAGGCTATTTAAAAACAAATTACACTTAAATACAAAAGCTTTGGTACACTCAATAAATTTTCATATAAATGTTATAGCATTTTAAGCACAGAAGATGAGCTCTTCCACATATGCCTTTAGTATTTAGTGATGAGTCAAAAGCAGTGCACTAAAGCATTTGTATATGAAATGAAAATGTGCATGATAACCAATAGATTTTAAAAATGGGCTTAAAATAAAAAAGCAGGCTTCCTGCAGAATATAAAATGGACCAAGACAGCAAGAGAAGATGGATGATTAGTTCAAATACAAAAGAACAAATACAAACAGATGGACAAAGACACAGGCCCACTGAGGAATCTGGTACGAGGTTTGCTATTAGATTTATAGGTCACTCTCTCAGACGTTTGGTGGAAAACCGTCCAGCCTGCAAATGAATATAAAGGGGAAAAAAAACAAGACACTAGTAAAGTATTTGTAGTAGTGACTCAAAATTGTAAATAATTTAGCTGGGTGGATATAACATCTACAGTTTTTTTAACTACTAAATACAAGAAAAAACTTCATAGTTAAAAATGAAATTGATCATGTGCAAATAGATGTAATGGGGTGGGGAAGGGGAAAGCAGATTTAACTTTTACAATAACAAAGCATTAAAAAAAACAACAAAAAATTATGACCAAGAACTTACTGAACACAAATAGCTTCGTTTGGTCATCTGCTATGAGTACTTCACATTTAACAATCGTAATCTACCACACCAGAATATAAGCAATGCTTATAACATGAAAAAAAACCCTAAATTTCCTTTTGGTGAACTTGTAAACACCACCAATGTTATTTCCTGAAATCATTTTTAAATATTTTGAACTAAATTTTCCAATAAGGACACTGAGAATTCATCATCATTATTGCACCATGAGATAGCAACTTGAGCAATTCCACACGTGGTTTATTACAGAAATTCCAAGTTTGATTCCATGCTTCTCCATAGGTTGCATTCTTTTTCCACATTCCTATCCCCTTTTCATGCAACATTTTAAACATGTGTACAGTAATATTAATATCATAGATATTAAATGCTAGCTTGTCACACAAAGCTGTCAAAGGCTATATGGACTTTCTGGGATGGAGCTGCAGGGCGACCAATTACCATGTGGAGGGGGTCACCAAGATCGATCCTCTGCCTCTTGGTCAGATAAATGCTGAGCAAAAGGAAAGGACAGAGAGAGGAGGAGGCCGCAGACAAATTGTTAACAAGCTAACTTTGCTGCAATCTAGCCTAACATTTAGATTTAATTTGGATGCTTTGGAGATCAGAAAAGCCACAAAACAAATGCAAAACTTCCATCAGGAAAAATATGCATTTAATAGTCTTTTGCAAGTAAATAATGACATTATTACAAACTACCTTATCAGAATCTGCAAACATTAAGAATTAATAAATTAATAATTTGGACAAAATTTGAGTTATTATAAAACCAGAATATTTATTGGCAAATTTATAACTTTAAAAATTGATCACATCACTTCATGAGTCTTACTATAACTAGCAGTTACCCTGCTAATTACTTTTCCCAATACTACCCACTAGTTTCTGTCATGAAGAGAGAAACAGATAAACATCATCTGGTAATGGCACTCAAAACTGTTAAAAGTGGCCAGGGGCAGTTCAGACTGATTATTTTCTGCACAGCATCTCGCTGCTGCCTTGCAAGTCCAGTAAGAACACAAGAAACACGATCAAATCATTTGATCTTTTAAACCAGGACTGCAATTCATGATCACTAGTAATCCCATACTTTCTTGCTGATCTCCAAAAGTTGATTTCCTCAATTGAAAAATTCAATGCTGTCCAATATTAGAAACTTCTTGTACTCAACCTTGTAAATTTTTGAGCTATATGGTACCTTGAAATTCCATATCCAATACAATGCATTGCTAAATGACTTGTGTTAAAACATTTTTTTGGAGACATTAGCTTGATTCAGCTTTTAACATTGTTCCCCACATTCAGGAAAAGGATCAGGCAAATCAATTATTACTCATGGTTGCTTAGCTCAAATTCAGATAACATGGGAAATCAGATCAAGTAAATTTCCATGGTGCTTGGAAACCATGCCAAATTTTCAGTAGTGGTTGCAATATTTTACCAGTTTGTAAAACAGTATAGTAAATGCAATGGTTATTTTGCTGTACTACTAAAACAGGGACCTTGAGAAGTGACTTAGGAACAGGTTGAAATCAGACCAATAGAGGTTGAGGAATTTATAATCAACTCAATATGCCTGGATAAAAGTGCGACTATCAGCTGTACTGGATCCTTGAAAAAGCCCAGGTGATTTTAAGGAAATCCTCATTCCTAAATGAGATTCCAGCCAATGAGCAAGGCATCAACCTTTAAGATGCCCTAATAGTATGAGTTTATCAAGTTAATCGGACCACAGAAGTATTAGATTCAGAAATAAAAGCAAATCCACTTTTCCTATCTCTTATTTGAGGACTTGCATCAAAATGGAAGGAGCTGTGCCACAGGTTGATCGATGAAGAGATGCATAAATGTGGCTAATTTCTCATCACATTCCTGCTCAATTCTTGTGCTACTAATGGAAGAGTGTTACCAGAGGTGGCAGCACAAGTGGCATGAAATTGGGAAGCAGAAGCTCTGAATTTAACTACCAAGAATCCTCAGTACATCAGTGACAATTAAATTTTTGATCAATGGCAGTGCTTCCATACCTGATGAGTCTGTGCTCTTTAATGTTAAGTCTGTCTTTGGCTTGGCTTCGCGGACGAAGATTTATGGAGGGGGTAAAAAGTCCACGTCAGCTGCAGGCTCGTTTGTGGCTGACCAGTCCGATGCGGGACAGGCAGACACGATTGCAGCGGTTGCAAGGGAAAATTGGTTGGTTGGGGTTGGGTGTTGGGTTTTTCCTCCTTTGCCTTTTGTCAGTGAGGTGGGCTCTGCGGTCTTCTTCAAAGGAGGCTGCTGCCCGCCAAACTGTGAGGCGCCAAGATGCACGGTTTGAGGCGTTATCAGCCCACTGGCGGTGGTCAATGGGGCAGGCACCAAGAGATTTCTTTAGGCAGTCCTTGTACCTTTTCTTTGGTGCACCTCTGTCACGGTGGCCAGTGGAGAGCTCGCCATATAATACCATCTGAAAGAAGTACAACAAATGCTCTGGCGGAGGACTTCAATATTAGACAGTCTCATTTTTGTCAGTGTAGAGCGGGAGGTTGAACAGGAATCTTATTGAGGGCTATAAAATCATGAGGGGCATAAACAAGGTGGATAGTGTCAAGCGGTTTCCGAGAAAAGGAGGGCAGAACAAAAGGTGAGGGGATGAGATTTAGAAGGGATGTGTGAGGACAGATTTTCAGAGGGTGCGGTGATTACAACCACTGGGCTGTCGGTGACTGCATGTGCCTGTCCACACTCCTGCACTGCCTACTGCAGGGGGAAACCCATTGTACCTGCAGAGAGGTAATCTGGGAGACTGGCTCCACCTACTCCCTGCCAATCACCGGCCCCACATAAAGGCTTGCGCTGGCCCTTGGGCGGGAGCAGAGCACCCAGAGCCAGAAAGGATATTGAACCTTGTGTGCATGTTTTAAGCTAATTAAAGCCTGTAGCACAGCCTCTCATTGTTTGCGCTGGTTGGTTCACACTGCAGCGCACCACAGAGGGTGGTGGGCATATGGAACAATCTGCCAGACAAAGTAGTAGAGGCAGGTATGTTACTTTCCTTTAAGAAATACTTGGATAACTACAGTGATGGGAGAGGAGAAAGGTGTGAGCCTACTGCTATAATGGGGATAAAGAATGAGGGCACATTCTTTGGCATGGTAATGCTGGTCCTGTGGGCCTCTTTCAGTGCTGCCAGACAACAACTCTGTAATTGTTAGTGACATTCTGAACCAACATGAAAGAAAACCTCACAACCTTGTCCTACTCAATCTACTTGCTCTAGATATACTTTTGTCAATGAATATCATTTAGGAGACACAACTACACAGTCCTTGTACGGAAAAATATCTGCATCTTACCAAAATTACTTTTTGAAGTGCTGTGTCACTGATCTGGTATAAATAGTTCACATATAGGATTGACCTGATTATTGAAAGCTACACAACTATAACCTCATGTACTTTGCACCCCACCATAACTACCAAATTGGGAGATGAACTCCAATTCAGTATGGTGTAGAACAGCATTCCAAGATGGGCATCACCTCAACCACAAAAGTACTTGACATGCAGCACACCAATGATCCCACACAACAAATCAGGTCAAAGCTCTTCAATGTTATCATATTAAAGGAAGCAACAGCCCCATCACAGTTTTGTTATCCTCAATGAGGTCAAACGCAGTGTGCAAGTGCAAAAGCAAAAACAGCCAGTGGAGGTCAATAATTCGCCTTCATCTTCTCTCAAGACTACAGAAGCCAGCCAATTTGATTAATCTTAAGCAGCAGCAAGAAGCACCCAAAACAGCACAAAGACCTTGAAAAGACCCAAGCTGTACTGCTGAAGACCTAAACTCCAGAACAAATATAATTTGAGCCAAGCTAACCCAGAATAATAATGCAACCATTCCTGCGAAGTGGAATATGATCCATATTATGCTTTGCCTGCATATAGAGCAGAAGAAAAATTGAATTTAACCAAATATTGAACAATCAATCCATTCTCAATGGGATGAAAGGAGCCAAATTTACTGCCTAAGCAGTGCCTACTCAGTGCTTGATCACCACATGTTCCACAAGGAATGTTCAACTCTGGATTTATGATACATGTGGAAATATATGTGTAAATAAGGAATGAAATGTTTAAATGTACAGAATTTGATTTTCAGAAATAAATATTTAGCTCTTCCCCGCTATCCATCACCTTTTTTTCTTGCTCTTATTTAAAAAATTGTTCTGATTGGAAGCATAATAAATGTTAAAAAAAAAGTCATGTGTAATTATATCAAAATTATTCACTGCTGTTTTGGTGCAATAATGCAAAGATTGCAGAAAAAGTTAGATACGTCAGGACAGCAACATTTAAAAAAAAAATACCAGTTTCTATTTCACTAAACACATCATTCATAGACGGTTCAATTCCAAGATTAAGAAAACATTTCTCAAAGTTCCACAAAGTCAAGAGATTGCTGGGTACGGAGCCAGTCAAGTGGAAAGAACAAGAAACCAAAATGGCATTTATTTGAGGGCAAAAACAGATATGCCTCAAAAGAATAATACTGGTTGCACCAATCACAATCTGCACAATGACTTTGCATTAAGCCAAAACCGGACCGCTGCTGCTGAACAGTTGAGTTGAGGCATCTGCACATGTACAATTCTCCAGATTACTGTCAACATTAGAGCAGCAGTGTGGCCCACTAACAATTGCTGCACATAACTCCAGCGACCTGGATTAAATTCTGACTTCCAATGGTGTACGGAGTTTGGACGTGCGCGCTTCACATTACACACACCACCATTTCCACCACCACCTCACTAAACACCCCAAAAGACTAACAGATTCACAGGTTAATTCAGAACAGTAAATTGACTTCATTCATAAGTGAATAGTAAATCTGCACAGTTGAGGGCATGTGGGGAGAACAAAACGGGATTCATGTCAGATGTGTCTGATGGTTGGCATTAATTTACTGGGTTGAAGAACATGTTTTCATGCTGAATGATTAAGATCCCACCCTTCCAATGGCATTATTGGGCAGCTGGACAGTAAACAAATAGCTGCCCAAGCTAGAATAATTACATAAGTGGTTGTTGGACAAGGTCACAACTCCACTCATTCAGTTCACTTTCTCAACAAGTTCTTGTAGAACAATCCAGCCTGTCCCACTCCCCTGCTCTTAGTTTCTCTCATTACATCTTTAAACTCTGACAGTTTTCATCACTATTGCAGGGTGTGCTCCAGATCTTGACAGCTCCCTATCCAAGTTTCCCTTGCATGCTTCATCTTTTGCCAATAATATTGGCCAGAGAACTACAGTATCTGATAATGACACCTGGTTAACAACTAGAGGCCATTTAAGATCATCATTATATTGTTCACCTCCAAAGCTCTTCAACCTCTTCTCCCTAAATAAAAGCATCAGATTCTCCAGTCTAACCTTCATTCATCAATGGAGCCAAATTTACATCACTGACAGAAAATGAATCAATTAGAAAAATTCTATCCGTGAATAATCTCAGCTGCTGCATCCAGAACTACCTTTCAATTGCGCTTATTTGATGGTTTCACCATTTTCACTACCAGTGTTCCACCAGCAAGTCTATTTTATGCGCACAACGTGCATGCCGCCCGTGTCCCCCTCATTAGTTATGGGTTCAGATAGTTCCCAACTTCCGAACTCCACAAGTTATTACATCTACCCGCACATACGACCCAATTAAAAAAATCTTTATTACAACTACTGTACAAGTACATATTTTGCATTAAAGTACTGTATACAGTGGTTCCCCACTTCCTGCAGCAGCCTGACATCCCCGTTCCCTGCACAGCCCAAGCTCCCTGGACTTTATTATTTACTAGAAGTTCATATGCTAAGTATCTTTATTAAAGGTACTATGCTGTACTCATGTTGGCATTCTTCATTAAAAGTTCATTTGTTGATGTTTTTTTAAAATTGCTTGAAGACCTCATTAAAGTACGTGGGGTGATGCAAATTCAACTTGCATTCAATCTGAGTTACGACCAATCCTTTGGTCCCAATTATGATAGTAGGTCGGGAACTATCTGTATGCATTTTCCCATTGCCTATATTATCTTATTTATCCATGAGGCATTCTCTGCCAGGGCAGAAAATCCATTTCCAGATCCTTTGTCATGATGTACTTTACTGATCTACTGGTGACATATTTGGGTTGATTCCAGAGTTTCCTCCAGGATGTTATTTATTTTGTGGTTATATCATTCATTCAATTTGCTGTTCTGATTGCTGCTTCTTAGCAATGAAATGCAATGTGCTATGTTAAACCAACTGAAACATCTTTATGTTATTTGATTTCATGTGGTATTTGATCCATTCATACACCATCTACCATTTACAAATTTGTAAGAATAAATTAGATTTGCATTTCAAAAGGAAGATTTTATAACTTTTGGAAAAAAAAGTGAAAAATGTTCATTAGTTTTGCACATTGTATTGGAATCCAATATGCTTCTAGTAAACAAAACTTCATCCTATGGTATAATATTCAATGAATTGTTTTTATAGTTACCTTGGGCAACATCTCCTTTTGCTGCCCCTGTGGTTTCATTCCTAAAACCTTGATAATCATCAGATAAGGAAGACTTGATCGAGCATGGTTGTTGTGTCTGCACAGCCTCTAATGGAGTAACTTCTGGTGTATCAGAAGTATATGGGGCATCTTGATGTTGAGAAGCAGTACAATTAATTGTTTGAATACCTGTAACAGCAAAGAAAGTGAAGATGGAATTGTTTCATATTTAGAACAAGATAACTGCAAATACAGCTTAACAAGATGAACTCTCAAGAGAAAAACATTCTTTCCACTGGATGTTCGACAAGGAAACAATTAGATTTAATAATACAAGGTTTGATACATGACCAGGTTCATCAAATGTTACAATGCATAAAAAAGAAACTCGTGTATATGGTACAATTCCCCAAGCATAGATCTATGACTTTTTACCATTCATGTTCCTTTATACATTCACATTCCCACCATGCTCTAGAATTCCATTGCCAGAGTCGTACAGCACAGAGAGGGTCCCTTCAGTCTATTATGCCCATGCTAACCTTTTTGCCCATCTCCATTAATCTGATTTTCCTGCATTATGACCATCTCCAACAGCATTATACCTTTTTCAGCATCTGTCTAAATGCCTCTTAAACATAGTAATTTTATTAGATTCCACCATCTTCTTTGCAGTGCATTCCAAGTATCAATGATATTCCACGTAAACATCTTTCCTCCCAGATTTTCATTAAAAGTTCCATCACCATAAAAATATGCTAATTTTTTTTAAAAATATTTTTTTATTTTTTATTTTTCACACCATAAATCACATTAGCCATGATATACACTTTTTCTTTTTCACACATATACAGTGACTTTTTCTCCTCCCCCCCCCCTCCCTCCTCCCAGGCCACCCCCCCCACCCCACCACCCCTCATCCATTTTAGGTATACAATCTAGGTTGCATTAAACCAGTCAGACAATGTTGTCATTCAACAAAAATACACCAGAAATTCTACTGAGTCCATTCTTTTCTTTCCTTCTCCTTCCATCAACTTAGGTAATGTTTGTTCCCGGTAGGTTTTCGCTATTGTATTTAATGTAAGGCTCCCATATTTGTTCGAATATTTCAATATTATTTCTTAAACTATATGTTATTTTTTCTAATGGAATACATTTATTCATTTCTATATACCATTGTTGTATTTTCAAATTATCTTCCAATTTCCAGGTTGACATAATACATTTTTTTGCTACGGCTAGGGCTATCTTAACAAATCTTTTTTGTGCATCCTCCAAATCAATTCCAAATTCTTTGTTTTTTATGTTACTTATGTTCTGGAACGATGAGAAATACAATAAATACGAGGCTACGTATGATACAATATAATTGGTTACACAGACTATACATTACACCGCAAAAGTTAAATAAATGGGACCCAACAGTATCTGATAGATGTTTTCGATGTAAAAAAGAAATGGGAACAACAATTCATGCAATCTGGACATGTGAGAGAGTAGAAAAATTTTGGGATGATCTCAATCAGATATTAAATAAAATAACAGAAAACAATATACCAAAGAATCCAGAGATCTTTCTCCTAAGTAACATAAAAAATATGCTATTTTTTGATGCTGCCTCTATCTTGGAAAAAAAAATCTATCTACCTGCTCGAGGTGAAACAGGTCCACTCCATCCAATTGTTTCCCAGTTTGCAAATTCAAGGAACATCTTAGTGTAGAGGGTATTCACTATCTCTAGCTCAGTGTGTGGCAACTAGAACTACAGAAGTATATCACAATTTACATATTCTATGCCCTGAACCATGACAAATAAGCATACCATGTATTCTTCACCACCTTGTCCATCAGTGTCACTAATTTCAGGAATGGACTTGGACCCAAGATCTCTCTCTTCATCTACACGACTACACGACCCATTGACTGTCGTTGTCCAACTCCTATTTGATTTCCCAAAATGCATCACCTCTCACTTTGTCAGAATTAAATTCCACCTGCTGACACTCCATCCAACTTTCCAACTGATCTCTACCCTTCTTAGACATGTTCCTGGTCATCCATACCACCAATTTTCATGACATCCACTGATCCCAGCCTGGCTTGTTTTATCTTCTTCTTTCTTTGGCTTGGCTTCGCGGACGAAGATTTATGGAGGGGGTAAATGTCCACGTCAGCTGCAGGCTCGTTTGTGGCTGACAAGTCCGATGCGGGACAGGCAGACATGGTTGCAGCGGTTGCAGGGGAAAATTGGTTGGTTGGGGTTGGGTGTTGGGTTTTTCCTCCTTTGCCTTTTGTCAGTGAGGTGGGCTCTGCGGTCTTCTTCAAAGGAGGTTGCTGCCCGCCGAACTGTGAGGCGCCAAGATGCACGGTTTGAGGCGATATCGCCTTGTTTTATACCATCTAGCATAAAAGCATCTCTGCATCCATCCTGTCAACCACTTAATTGTTTTCATTTTTAGCCTCTTAATCCTTTAAACTGCAGTATGTATTGGACAATCCCTTCCCCCAGGAAGTAATATGGAAAATCTACACTGCATAATGTACACACAAATCAACAAAATATTAATTTTATATAGAATCTTGCTCACCAAGGACATCTTATGGCCCCTTTGGGCCTTCCAAATGCCATGCTTGAGCTCTTTCCTGCAAACTTTGTGTTCCTCCAGGCCACATTCTTGAAATCTGTTGCCCTCAAAGTGAATGTAATTTTCCTTTTTATTTCCTTATTTTGGAAACAAGCTCTTATTTTTGATTAGTAACCCTTTCAGTGTAATTGGTGTTGGGAGATCTATTGATTACCTGCAATGTTTGATCATTTTCATTTTTCTCTTTCCATTCTGCTCCCCATTCCTCTGAGCTTGTATATCATTCCAATATTAAAGTTATCCCCTTCCCTTTCATTCCATTTGGTCTTTTATTTAGAACAAGGGTCAATCTTGAAGATGGAGATGAGGAAGATTACATCTTAAATCTTTGTAATTTTTGCAGAGGAGACTTGGGCCTCTGAAACTGGATCCTAGACTTCCTCATCGGAAGACCACAGCACGAATCAGAAACAATGTCTCCTCCTCACTGACAATCAACACAGATGCACTTCAAGAATGTGTGCTTAGCCCCCTGCTCCACTGGCTCTATGCCCATGGCTGTATGGCCAGGCACAATTCAAATATTGTCGAAGTATTTGCTGATTGTCGGTAGAATCACAGGTGGCAACGAGGAAGCATATTGGAGGGAGATGGATCAGCAAATTGAGTAGTATCACAGCAACCTTGCACTCAACATTAGCTAAGCCAAGGAATTGATTGTGGACTTGAGGAAATCAGGTGAACATGAACCAGTCCTCATTGAGGAATCAGCAGTGAAGAACTTCAAATTCCTGGGTGTCAACTTCTCTGAGGATCTGCCCTGAGGCCTCCATGTCGACACAATCATGAAAAAAGCTCGTCAGCGGCTGTACTTTGTGAGGAGTTTGAGGAGATTTTATATGCCACAGAAATTCTCAAAAACTCTACAGGCATACTGTGGAGAGCACTCCAACGGGCTGCATCGGACTCTAGTAAGGAGGCGCCAATGCACAGGACCAGAGAAAACTCCACAGAGTTGTAAACTCGGCCAGCAACATCACGGGCATCAGTCTCGACTCCATCAAGGACACGTACAAGAGACAGTGTCTTAACAAAGCAGCCTCTATCCTCAAAGACTCACACCACCAGGCCATGCCTTCTTCACACTGCTACCATCAGGGAGGTGGTACAGGAGCCTGAAGACGAGCACCCAATGGCACAAGCACAGCGTCCCTTTCCTCTGCCATCAGATTTCAATGGGCAGTGAACTGTAGGCATTACCTCACTTTCTCCTATTGTTTGGCACTATTTATTTTGAAATGTAACATTTGCACTCAAATGCTGCCACAAACCAGAATTTTGTGACATGTTCATGACAATAAATTCTGATTTTGAAGTGCGCATCATCAAACCAGTTTGAGACCCACAGATTTTTGTTGCACAGGAGAACAGTGGTTACATACAGATGAATTCAGCAAACAGACTTGTATGGCAATATTACCAAGTCTAGATCCTGCTTCATTGGTTCTTATGCTTTAAATACCAAGAACACTTGAATAGTTTTCATTTCTAATGTTGGTTTCCATGAACCACAGCATTTATGATCAAAATTATTTTAATTTTATTTTTGATGATCTATTTAAATGTAGATGATGAACCGTTCAAATCAGAATACTTACTTGAATTGGAAGCAGCATTCTTTAGTGATTGCACTAATGGATTAAGTAGTCTGCCAGCTTTTAGTTTGTTCTTGCTAGCTCTTCGCCGTCGGCCTGTAGGTGGTGCAGCTTGCAAGAATCCTAAAGCTGTTGGTAAAGGTTTTCCTAAACGTCTGTACAATTCCTCAATCTCATACCTCTGATGAACTTGAAGTTCTGAGATTTCTTTCATGTGTCTAAAAAGTGTTAAAATAAACATTTAGATTCTAAAGGGAAATTTATTACATATCTGTTCAATTTAATCAGTACAAATTAATTTGTATCTACCAAAATTAAGCATATTAATTTAAATTTTACAATTAGACATACAGCATGGCAACAGGCCCTATCGGCCCATGATCCCATGCTGCCCAAATACACCCAATTGACTTACCACCCCAGTACATTTTTGAATGGTGGGAGGAAACCGGAGCACCCAGAAGAAACCCATGCAGACACAGGAAGAATGTACAAACTCCTTACAGACAGCGCCGAACTCGAACCCTGGTCGCTGGCGCTGTAACATCATTGTGTTAACGGCTATACTAATCATGCCGCCCCAATTTCTGCACAAAAAAAGAGCTTTCTTCAATTTATCATAATGGACTAAAATAAAGCACCATATTTCATTACGCAGCCTTTCCATCATCTACAAGTCAAAAGAATCTTGGAACATTTTGCTTCCTTGGCTCAACGCACTTCACCAAATCACAAGAAACTTGAGCAGCCAAGACAAAGCAGCCCACTTAGCTGGCAGCCCTTCAATCATCCTGTACATGCGTGTCTGCCACCCGAGGGTACCATTTACAAAATGAACTGGTAATCTGTCAGCACCTCCCAAGCTTTCACCTCCTCCAATCAACAAATGCATGGGCATCAGGTCTCCCTATATGTGGCGCACCATCATTACTTAGCATTAAACTGGTGTTCTTTTATTTTTTTTCCTGTCTGGGTCTTTAAAATCCCTCACCAGAAGGACCAGCAAGATTCAGGACAGCAACTCACCACCATCTTCTTAAAGCAGTTAAGATTGCAACAGTGAAATGCTCAAATCCCAAAACATGAATGAACAAATTTAAAAAATGGTGATAGCATTCAGACAAAACGTTTAACAAATCAAAGTCAAAATGTGTGAAAAAAAACCCACTTTTCTCTTAGTGTCTGTAGCTCTTTCTTCATATCAGCATCTTCAAATTCCGAATCATTGTCACTGCTCATGTAAGATGATTGGGAAGGAGATGCAGAATTAAGAGTGATGGTCGGAGGAGCTGGCGTTTTTTCAACATCAGGTTCAGGTGTCTGCTTATCATCATTCTTCAACAAATCAGCTGACTTTCCTGGTAAAGAGAATTCTCCGTCTGTGGTTATCTGATGACAAATAAGTGACCCTTGAGCAGTTTTTTCTTTTAAATTGAATGGCTCATCAGAATCTGAAGAAAGGCGACTCCGAAGTTTAGGTACCAAAGGAATTGAGGTTTGAGCTCGAGTCACCAAAGGCTTTAAATCGAGATGAGTTGGATATTCTTTCGTATGCAATTCAGAAGGTGCAGAATATCTATTGAGACGAGGGTATTTTAAAGTTACTTCATCTTTTGTACTAATAACTGAAAATCTACCAATTGTGTTGATTCTTCGAATGGACAGTAGGTCGGTCTTTTGGCTTTTTTCACCATTTACTAATGATGTACTTAATAAATGGCGTTTTGGTGAATCTGGTGCCTTGATTGGCTTAGTTTCACTTTTTGCATAATACCCAATTGCGTTACCATCGTCCTGAGATGTTGAAGTTACCTGAAATAAATGAGAATGTTAAAAATTAGCAAATTCTTTCAATTTCTGACCTGTAAATGATCGTCAATACATTTACTTTGTGCAATTCTGAGGAAATTTAAGACAACAATTCATGGTTGCCTATTTTATGCATAATCCTTTCCTCTGCAAGCTGCTAGTGACAAGATATCTAATATTGAAAATGCCGATTTTAATTTTTATGGGCCTTTTTTATATTCAGTCGGTGCGGACGAGAGGGGCCAAGATGGCCTGTTTCCGTACTGTAATTGTTATACGGTTACAAGTTGTTAAAATTGTCACTTATATTTAAAATGGATTATGCCTTGATCAGGATCAATCCTGAAGTTTACAGGAGAAGAACATCTGATAAAGTGATGCATACTAATAAAATATAATTTCCTTTTGTCCTTTAAAATGTGTGAAACCATTTCCTTATTATCATTTTCCCATTGAAGACAAACCTATTTTCTCTTCAATAATTTACTTCCAAGCTGTTTTTTATGAATGAATGATGCATTTTTAAAGTTATTTACAGCTTTTGTGCCTCTGAAGATCAGACCTGAACTCCAGAGGTGAGAGTAATTCCCCTTGACATCAGGCAATAGCAAGAACCAAGAGAAAATTCAGATACTATCCCCTGACATTCAAAGGCAACATCATTACAGAATCCCTCACCATCACTCTCCAGAAACTGAATTGCAGCAACCAAATACACAATGTGGTGACAAGAGGCAAGGAATGCTGTGGAGAGCAACTCACCTCCTCACTCCCAAAACCCTGTCCACCATGTACAAAGCTCAAGTCAGGAAAGTGATGGAATTCTGCATTTGCCTGGACGAGTGCAGCTTCAACAGGAAATTTGTCACCATATAGGACAGAGGAGTGCACTTGAAAGGTACTCTATCCACAACCACAAACTCCATCACCCATGCACAGTAACACCAGTTTGTCCCATTACAGGGTGAACTGCAGCAATTCGTCACGACTCACCCACCAGTTCCTTCCAATCCTATGACCTTGGCCAGCTAAAAGGACAAGAGCAATAAAAGCACCGGACCTCCCCAGCTTGGAAGTTGTCCAACCCCCGGATCATCCTCATTCAGACACATATTCTTTCACCGATGCGGGATCAAAATTTCAGAACATCCTCTCCAGCAGCACTGTGGGTTCAGCCGCCCCACAATGACTGCAGCTGTTCAAGAAGGCAGCTCAGCACCACCTTTTCAAGGGAAATTAAGGATGCGCATTTGAATGTTGGCTGAGCTGCAAAGGCTTCGTGTGCCTTGAAGGAATCATAAAACAAAACTCCCCAGTGGAAAAGTACAGAATCCCAGCAAGATTGTTCCACTTAAACTTGTGTTACAATCTGTATATATTAGAGCCTGCTCAAGTGGGTCAAACTGGCAATGTCCTTCAGAATTGCTAGTATAGGCAGTCGGGTTTGCGTCGAGTGCTGTCTGTGATCTAATTTTTCACCTCAATATAAATTCCACCACACGCCACATACAAACTCCCTGGGTCAAGTGTACAAATCATCAAGCCTTGAATTTGAATCAAGCTGTGTGCTTTTGAACCACAAAATGAAAGACCTTGATCGTTGAAATCTTTTTAGTTCAAACAAAAATTTACCAAAATCCATTAAATTGCTCTCAATATTTTTTTTGTCTGAAGATTAAAGAGCATGAACATTAAACATGCCATGAGAGAGGAACAGGACAAGAACTTCCACAAGTAAACAACATTGACAATGCTCATAGCCCAAGTACATACAACCATTTAAACTATTTGCTTCTAAAATATGTGGGCATCAAAACGGTGAAAACTAAAGAGAAAGCAGATTAAATACTGCAAATTATATATATTAACTTGCAGAACATCATGAAATTATCTGAGACATAACTACATACCTGAAACCCATTTATTGCAACTGGTAGAAGATCCACTGAGGATGACATTACAATCATTGTATCTGTCGTTTCCTTCCCACTGATGTCAGCAATAGTAACTGAAATATATTTATAAAATATGAGCTCTCTGGCACTTAATTTCAAAATTAGGATAATGTATAAAATATCAACCCTTTGCATTTGGATTGAAATGAAGGAAAGCAGCGAATTCCAGGACTGTTTGATCATTATGAATTGTATTAAATAGAAAACCACATGATGAAGACATTGATAGAACTTAACTAATTAGGTTGAACCAGTCACCATCTTACAGACATTATGCTATAAAACAGCATTATAAATGCTATAATGGCTATAAAACAGCCCAACAGCACGTACCCTACAAACAGAAAAATAGAACTTTATACTTTGCATCAGATCACTCCTATGGTTCAAAATTCCATTGGCCTGTTCTATTCATTCCATTTTAATAGACAACCATCTTATTCCTGTAATCCACCTAGTCAGACTTGACTGCATTCCCAAGGTACATAAATCCATAAGTCGAGACTAAAACTATTCACTGTACTCGGTTTACTGTAACCTCAACAGAACCTTGACTTAGACTGTAAATTGACACAGTATGAAAATAGCCCTTCAGCCTGCACCAACAATGAAGCACCAATTTACAGCAATCCTATACAAATCCCATTTTATTCTTCCCACATTCCTATCAGCATTTCTATCGCTTACCTACGCTTCAAGCAACTTACTCTTGCCAATTAACCTGTCAACCCTTGCGTCTTCGGGATGTGGGAGGAAAATGGAGCACACAGAGGAAACCCAGGCAATTGTGGGCAGAACTTGCAAACTCCACAGACCATACTGGAGGTCAGCAATGAATCTAGCTTTCTCGATCGGCAAGGCAACAGTGTTGGTGGTGCCGCCACAAACCCTTGCATTAATTGTTAACATGCCATTTGTCTTTCCAAACATTCGCCATAGCTGCATGTTAACGTAATGATTTATGTAGGACACAAGTCCACGTGGCTATTGAAAGTAATTAGCCATGTGAAGCAGCACCTGATTTAGAATGTTAACTGTCCTTTTTCCACAAATGCTGCATGACCTGCTTTGGAAAATCTTTAGCGTTTATTTTTCCTGCCAAACTGCACTTATTTCACTCCCAGTCTTATTCTTCTTTGGCTTGGCTTCGCGGACGAAGATTTATGGAGGGGTAAAAAGTCCACGTCAGCTGCAGGCTCGTTTGTGGCTGACAAGTCCGATGCGGGACAGGCAGACACGGTTGCAGGGGAAAATTGGTTGGTTGGGGTTGGGTGTTGGGTTTTTCCTCCTTTGCCTTTTGTCAGTGAGGTGGGCTGGGTCACTGTCTTATTAGCCAGTAAACATTTACAGTACATCCCACTGAAGTAACTGAGTCCTTTCAGGCAGATGAGTGCCAAAAAATTTCACATAATTAATGCTGCTTCACATTCTTTTACTTTTCCACAGAATCAAATACGTACCATTCTGGCTTTGTCTATATGTGTCAGTAGACACAGCAAGATCTTTGTGGCTTCTGAAGCTTTCCTGGCAAACTGCAACCTTCTGTACACCACAACTGGAGTGAAATGCATCAACTGTCATCCTCCATTAGGTTTTCTCCCTCTATAACCCTTTTCAGTCTCACTGCCCCAAATTAAAATTCTTACCCTCATGGTCTTCCAATTTAAAAAACACCAAATCCACTATACTCTACCCATTAATAACCTGAACTCTGTTCCTCAACAATCAGACTTCAAGAAATACACTCTACCCATGCAATGATTTGCACTTCTATTTCTATTGCCTGGAACCCCCACTGTTCCTCGATGTTTTTCTTTCTTTAGAACGTATTTCCAAACCAACCTCTGCACAAAGCCTCTGATCCAATTACTTTGGATTTTCCCCACACATTTGGCAATCCTTAATTTTCTACAAAAGATGCAGTTCACACATTTTTAAACATTCTCGACATTTCTCTAATTATATGTGAAATATATTCAGGAGTTAATCTTAATTATAGCACAATTTTTGAAATGCTGGAACATTAAGAGAGTTTGAATTTTGATGAATCACTGTGATTTTTTGATAATTCCATAGATTACATTTACCTTTGAGGAAATAAAGAAAACTTGGTTGATGTAACCATGGCTATTTAGCATTGACCTACCTGTGGCCAATGCAGTTGTCTGTGGTTGCACTTTGCTTTGAGTAGACTCTTTTAGCTCATTCTTTTGATTCTGCTGAGTAAAATACAAAATTAGTCCTCATCATGAATTGATCAACAAGTAAACAGCCAAATAAAACCACAAAAAACATTTAAACTGAAATGTCTTGACAATGAAAGATTAAATTAATTGAAATCATTCCAAAGTTCTAATTTATTGCCAGAGTGCATAATGACATCACATCCAATCCCGAGATGCTTTTTCTGCAGGTCAGGCAGAATTTCTAATTAAATTCCACAATCTAATACCACAAGTTTAATTGCATCTACTACATTCTATGATAACAATAATTCTAGCTTTTCCTGTACAATGATTCTTAATGACTGTAATATGGTCATTGTACATATTGTGCATTATTGTGCATGTTATTTCCTTATCTGCTCAAGTATTTCACTTGTCACTGCTTTTCTGATATATTTAACAGAATTTGAGCATCAATGGTCCGCTGGTAATCATTAAGCATTTCTAACTACTGTTGAGAAAGTGGTGCTGAATCATCATCTTTGACTGCTGCAGTCCTTCTTGTGGAAATATGCCCACAGAGCCGATGAAAAAAATTCTACACTTTAAAGCCAGTGATGAAAAAAACTGACCTATTTCAAAATAAGGATGGAGAGGAATCTGAAGGTGGTAGTGTTCTCATTCACCTCATTCACCTGCTGCCCTTATTGGCAAACTTTGTAGCCTCGGAATTGCTTTGAGATGTACATCAGACCTCAATACCATCAAGCATAATACGATTTGAAAAATCACCATTACACAAATGAAATTTTTAATTATATATTGATGACTTTGCTAACATTGTAGTTAAAATGGTTGATAATTTTACAGATGACACCAAAATTATATAGTGGGCAGCAAATGAGGTTACTTAAGATGACAACAGGATCTAGATGAACAGGGAAAGTGGGCCAAGGAATGGCAGATGTAATTTAACTCAAACAAACGCAAGATATTACGCTATGGTAGGTTAAACCAGAACAGGAAATGCATTGTGAATGATAGTGCCCTGAACAGTGTTGTAGAATAAAGATTTGGAGAACAGGTAAAAATCTATTCTGGACCCTCCACGTCAATGCAATCATGAAGAAGGCCCACCTGCAGCACATGAGGAGTTTTGGTATGTCACCAAAGACTTTTGGAAATTTCTACAGATGAACTGTGCAGAGCATTCCGACAGTAGCACCACTGGTATGGAGGTGCCAATGCCCAGGACAGGAGACTACAGAGAGTTGCGAACTCGGCCAGCATCATCATGGCTATGTTTTCACTCTATTAAGGACATCTACAAGAGGCGGTGTCTCAAGAAAGCAGTCTATCCTCAAGGACCCAGGCCATATCTTCTCACTGCTACTGTCAGGAAGGGTGCACAGGAGTCTGACTACAAACATGGTAGAATAACAGCTTCTTCCCCTCTGCCATCAGATTTCTGAATGGACAATGAACCACAGAAACCACCTCATTTTATCTTCATTTGCAGTAATTAAAAAAAAATGTAACATATAGCAATTTTGCACCTGTAATGCTGCCACAAAACAACAGATTTTGTGACATTTTCATGATAATAAATTCTGATTCTGAATCATAGTTCTATAAAAGTGGTGTCATAGGTAGTCAGAGTGGTAAAGGAGTTTGGCTTTCCTGTCAGGCAACTGAATACAGGAGCAAGGAAATCATATTACAGCTTTACAAGATATTAGTAAGACCACACTTACAATATTGTGTGCAGCTGTAATAAATCTATAATTGAACAGAAAAAGGTGCAGAAAGACTCAAGAAAATTATCAGACTGGTAAGCCTGGATAATAAGAAAAGTTTTGGATATAACTCCCTGGAGTACAAAAGTCTAAGGGGGACCTTGTAGGAAGTTACAAAATAACGAGGGATCTTTTCTTTGGCTTGGCTTCGCGGACGAAGATTTATGGAGGGGTATGTCCACGTCTGCTGCAAGCTCGTTGGTGACTGACAAGTCCGATGCGGGACAGGCAGGCACGGTTGAGTGGTTGCAAGGGAAAATTGGTTGGTTGGGGTTGGGTGTTGGGTTTTTCCTCCTTTGTCTTTTGTCAGTGAGGTGGGCTCTCACTTTGCAACAGTTAAATAGCCAGTCTTTTTTTCCCCCCAGGGAAAGAGAATCTAAAACTAGATTTAAATTGAGAGGGTTAAGACTTGAAAGGTACAAGAGGGACACCTTCACATAGAAGGTGGTGGGTACACGGTACAAGTTGCCAGTTAAATTGGTAGAGGTGGGGCAATTCTAACTTTCAGAAGACATTTATTCAGGAACATGGTGAGGAAGTATTTTAGAGGGATATGTGCCAAACACATGCAAATGCTACCAGATTGGGTTGGCTTAGACAAGTTGAACTAAAGGCCTCTTTCTGTACTATTTAAATGTATGACTATAGAAACACAAAAACTATGGGTGGTGGAATCTTGAGTGAGGAAAGAGAAGATACAGGGACTAGGTAGCAGTCATGGATAGAATTGGTCAACGTTTTGGGTCAGGATCCTTTTTCAAGGCAGAGTTCCTCCAGCTTCTCTCTGCTCACTATTGTTGGAGAATTCATTGCCTCTCCAACATAAGGGGAAGGGACTTCTTATCATGAAAACAAATTAAGTGATGAGTTATTCAATTGCATTTTTGAGAAATCTTTCTGTGTGCATGTAGCGTAGATAAAGCTCACACACGACTGCGGGGGGGGGTGGGGCGGGAGAACTAGTGCTTTTATTCGCTTACAACACAGGTAGGGATCAGGGTTTAGGCAGGAAACCAGGGTTATATATGGGCCCCCGGGGGAGGGGCTGGGAGGCAGGACCAGTCGTCAGTACAGGACACCTCTAGTGAATCCCAGGTCACTACAGTGAACACTGGCAAATCTGTTTGCAGACATTTCCGATGCCCTCTGGACTGACATTTCCGATGCCCTCTGGAATGACATTTCCGATGCCCTCTGCAATGACATTTCCGATGCCCTCTGGAATGCAAATATGCTCTTCTTAGGATATGAGTGGCCACCTGCAATCAGGATAGGAATTTGTTTTCCACATCATGATGAGAAACTGGGCCACCATGATCCTGTCCAATATCCCAATCATTAGCCAAGTTGACCCACAGTCAAACAACATTTCTGAGGGTGTGATATTCCTAAGACTCTGCTGGTACTACCGTGGCCTTTCCACAAGACATCACAATGAGAGAAACCAGGAAATACAGTAAAAGTCCTAAAATCTGGACAGCTTGGGGTCAGTCTGGATTTTCCAGATTCTCGGGCAGTACTATTCAAATTCAATTTTAAGGACACAAAAAAAAACAATAGGTAAATTTTGATAGTTTGTGAATTAAATTTGTCATACAAAATGCAAAAACAAAATTTATTCATTCATTTCTGCAATTTCTGTGCATCTGTGGTGCACGTACACAAAAGCCCGCCAAATTTTAAAAGTTTGACAAGTCCAGATTATCAGGATTTCTGGTATCTGGAATTTTGGACTTTTATTATAAATTTATTTTAAAACATTTAATCAATGAAAAGCAAAAAGAACTATGAAATACAGAAAAAGAAACCAAAGCACATAGAAATTAATCTCTCAGTGAAACTCAGCAACCCCATTCAAGGCTGAAAAGCAACTCGAAGAGGAAGCTATCAGGCCCACAAACTCACAAACCATGAGCTCCAGAAGATTTTCAAGGCCGGGTAGATTCATCTAATTTTCTCACTGAAGGACATCCAGAACTTGTTGCCATGCACACTGCCACAGGCACCAGCTGGCTGGTTATCAGTGCCTTCTCCATGTTTTGCAAAATATGCAGCAAATTGATTGAATTTTATTTGAAATTTATATTCTTTAAGATTATATTCCAAGTGCTTCAAAGTCAAAGTATTTTTTAAAAAATAGGACTGGGAGGATTGTAGTGCAATAAAAAGGTTATAAGCAGGTATCAAAGTTGGGAAAATTAATATAACATCATCCAGTTAAAGCTCAAGAGGCCTTTATTCTTTCTAAAGCTAATCTATAATTTAGTATACAATAAGATAAACTGGATTTCAGATTTTTTGGTCAGAGTACATACATGACATCACATACAACTGTGAGATTCCTTTTTCCTGCAGGTGCGGCAGAATTACCACTAATTGGTAGTGCAAAAATAAACTGTACACAGTATAAACAGGTTACCAAATAAACTGTAAAAGGATAACAAATGTAAATAAACTGACTGTGCATCGATGACAGACCACTCCCACTGATGAGAGACGTGGCAGCAGGAGAACACATACAAGGTGTACATTGTATACATACCATAGCTGTCAGATTAATAGGGAGGTTATAAAATAAATGGGTGGTTTGAATGCATTTTCTTTCTCAAATTATGGTCAGACAAGAATCCATAAATGATTTAAAAGGGAAAGACAGTTCTCTGAGAAATATGAAAAAAGGGATTGGTGAGTCCCGGGGAAAAGATCACCAGCACAAACTTGAAGACAAAAACCCAGAAATATGACATTTAGCATTCACGGATATCCAAAGACAAGAAAGTATTAGCTTTCTTTGTTAAATTAATTCTCCAAAACCTGTCTTTGTCTTCAAACACCTGCAGGAAGCCCTATCCTTTTTGAAAGATATAAATTCTGGCTAAATATTGGAATTCCAAGGACCAGAGCATCCAACACACTCAATCACTGCTAGACCACCTCAAAGAACACCTACTGAGCTAGCCCATGACTGCACTTCGGAAAGTCTGATCACCTGGCTGTACTTCTACAACAAGCAGACACTGATGAACACAGCACCAGTAGTGAAGATGGCAAAAGTACAGTCGAGGGATGTGGAGGAGCAACTGCAAGACTGCTTTGAATCACTGGATTGGACCATATTCAAGGACTTAGACTTGAACGACCTGCGGAAGGCTCTCTCTGAAACAAAGTGGCAATTCTGGAGGAAGCTAGAAACACACCAGCTATGGTAGGGAGTGCAGGCCATTACAGCTTACAAAGTGAGGGGGAACACCATAGATGGTTGTGATGCTTCACTACCCGATGATCTGAACATCTATGCCCACTTTGAGAAGGAGAACCCAACAATGCCTACGAAAATCCCAACAAAGGCTGAGGACCCTGTGATATCTGGTTCCAAGGCCGACATTAGAACATCATTCATGAGGGTGAACCCTCGCAATTGCATCAAGCCCTGATAGCGTACCTAGCAGGGTACTCAAAACTTTTGCCAATCAACAAGCTGGAATGTTCATGAACACTTTCAACTTCTCATTTCTGCAATGAGAGGTCCCCACTTGCTTCAAAAAGGCATTAATCATCTTGGTGCCAAAAGAGCAGCGCGAGCTGCTTCAATGCGACTATCGCGCAGTAGCACTAACATCTACTGTGATGACATGCTTTGAGAAGCTGGTCATGGCCAAAATTAACACGTGTCTAAGCAGAGGTCTGGACCCACTGCAATTCGCGAATCGTCACAATCGCTCCACAGCAGATGCAACATGTCAGGCTCTCCACTCAGCTCGGGATCACCTCAAAAATAGCAACTCATACATATGGCTGGTCTTCATTCAGTATGTCACCAAAGATTTTCAAAAACTTCGATAGGTGTACCATGGAGAGCATTCTGGCTGGTTGCATCACTGTCTCATACGGAGGTGCCAATGCACAGGGAAAAAAACTCCAGAGGGTTCTTAACTCAGCCTGCGACATTACAGTCATCAGTCTTCACTCCATCGAGGATATCTACAAGAAACGGTTCCTTAAGAAAGCAGCCTCTATCCTTAAAGACCCAGACCATGCCCTCTTCACCTTGCTTTCAGAAAAATGGTACAGGAGCCTAAGGACGAGCACTCAGCTGCATTAGGACAGCTTCTTTCCCACTGCCACCAGACTCCTGAATGATCAATAATGCAAAGACACTGCCTTACTTTCGTGCACTACATTTTTGTACAGTGGTTTCTATCAGTGTTTGCTCAGTGATGCTGCCTGCAAAACCACAAATTTTGTAACCTTAAATTCTGATTTAACTCAAATGTACAATGAAAACATTTGGCATTGGCTCTCTCATTACAATAAGCAACTTTACTGCTTCTGGGACACCCCTTTAACAAATTATGAATTGGAAAGACTAGTCACAAGGAGATGGTCCCATTGAGTAGGGTAATAATTAAGTCCTTGTGCTGAATCTTCAACATATGATTCAGAATGGGAATTGAAATTATAGAAACCAATCAATTGGCACACCAATTGATACTGCAAGGTCTAAAATGACATAGCTTCCTGTTCTACAGTAAATGTTTAATGTACAATTAATTCCTTATTTAGCATTGAGATAGTGGTTGTATGATTTTGCTTGTAAACAAGATGATGGAATGAAATGAACCAGAGACAAATTCAAATACTATTACTGAAGCTGGAGAATTTCAATTAATTTTGTTCAATATATTTGGAATAAAAAGCTCAGAAAAACCAATAATACGAAGAATTTGGTTCACTAATGCCTTTTCGGGAAGAAAGCTTGCTATCTTTGGACCAGTTTATGTGCAACTCTCGGTTCCAAAAGCCATCGACTCACACCTAACCTCTGAAATGGTTTAGCAAATTATTCAGTTGTATCAAAATATGATGAAAAATAATATTAAATATTGAGCAGAAATCCCAGGACAATTCTCGGACTGAAGAGGAAAGCTCACACCTTTCAGAACAGCAGCCCGGAACAACTTCAAATAGACTAAACAATCCTGCTCATGGATACAACATTTTTTAGCAAGGGTCTCAAATTATATGATTGCAATGTCTCATCAGAAGAGACATGGAATTACAGAAGCATTTACAGAAATGACAGCCCTGGGAGCTAACATTCTATATTGATCAATTGAAAGAAACATCACAAGTAACAGTGGCACATAATTAACCTGGAGTAGAATCTTCAAAGCCAAATACCAAGAATGATTTGGCAGCACACAACAACTGACTACGCTGGTCATTTTGGTACAGTTGGAACAACCCAATGAGAAATCTTGCCAAATGGTACAGAATCAAAAACAACATAGCAGTTCAAATGTGGTCGTCTTTTAGATGGCAGCATCAAAATCATATTCCGTCATCAACTGCAACTTGGTGGTCTGGCAGCAAGCCACAGGAGCAATCCTGGCCCAGGGAGTGTTGGAAAGCGTTCCAAGACCTGAAAACTGAGGTGCCAGTCTGGTGACACAAATAACGTGCACACTAAATTGTTAAAATTCAGCACTAAAATACTTTCCCAAAGACAAAATTTCCTGCAAAGCCAAAAGTAAATGGAACTTACATCATCAGAGCTGTCAGTAGTTAAAGCCAGGTCTCGAACTGCAGGTAATATTGGTGCTTTCACGTGCTGATACAGAACCTCTCTGTAAACAACAGATTCTGGTACATTTGCAGGTGGACTGGGCATGCTTGGTGGAGATTGCCCAACTGGAACTGCGGTAATTGGTAGAACAGAATGGAAAGGTGGATCAACTTTCTTCACATCATGGACAGAAGCAGGCACAGAAAGTGTGGCATTAAGCACTTCATCCAGAGGTTCAGAATAAACTTCTTCCGTGCAACCCACATCTCCTGTGGGAGCACCTTCAGATTCTGCAGCTGAATGAACTGGAAGAATTCCTCCAGGCTCTTGGTATAATAAAGTACGCAGTTTTTCATCCAGTGTCTTTATTGTACTATCCATGAATTCAATTTTGCGTGGACCTTCCGCATCTGATTCAACCACAAGAGAAAGGTGTTGCTGACTGCTAATAACGCCAGTCATGGGGATTGATTGGGACTGTACTTGTGCCGGGTACTGTTGATTAATACTTGGAGGTACTTGTGCAGGACTCTGGGGCTGAGAAGTTGATGTATTACTTACTGTTCCAGAAATGGCTGCAGCTGAATGCATCTGGCTTGTGAAAGGTTGCATTAAACCAGGTTGAGAGACATCAGGAACATATGTTCGCATAATAGGCTGTTGCTCCAAGACAAGGCTGTGAAGTGGACTTGGTTCTGCAGGTTGAATGGGAAGTGAAAGGTCTGCTTGGATGGATATTGATTGAACGGGAACAGAATCAGCAACTGAACAGAAAGGCACATCTACAGCTGAAGGTGGGCTCAAAGTAATATCGGATTGTTCTTGCACTGTCTGTACGTGACAAGCAATCGTAGATTGAAGTTCTAAATTCTCATCAATGCCGATCTGACTTTGAAAGGAAGTATTTGATTCACTACAAACAGGACCATGAACCTGGTGACTGCTCTGTGGTACTTCATTTCTGGATTTGTCCTCAGTTTCCTGTTTCAGTGCAGGAATGCTAGGGGACATCATGACTTGAACAGGCAAATTTGCTGTGTCACTAATATTAGACAAGGCCAGTACTGAAGGTGGAGTTTCAATGTGATGTCCAGAGGTGATCTCATTAGCAACAGCTGAAGTCATTGCACCCGAGATCTGCGTTACTAAAGAATCAATTTGTTTGTCATCTATTGCACTTTCAGTTTCTGAAAGAGTGAATATAAAAAGCATCATTGTTTTTTGCAAATTTTGATTGACTGTCAAGTTCGAACAATTCTTCCTAAAGCCTACTTTATTGTCCCATTCTACCCATTCTACTTGACCTCATTTTAATTACAACCCATGATATTGATAACAAATTTTAAAATCCATATCAATGGTGTTAATATTAAGTACCACCAACATCCAAGAAAAAGATAAATGTTCAATTATTTAAAATGTGTAAATTCAGCTCCATCTGATTTTTATCAGTAACACTTCCTTTAGGAAATCAATTTAGATTACAAGTTGGCTTTAAGTTATTCTTAAAACTGCAGATGTTGAAAATAAAACAAAAACATGTTGGGAATATATTAGATCAACCACATCTATAGGAGAGAAACAGCATTAACGTTTCAGGTCGAACCCTAATGCTAGGTCCAGCATTTTGTTTTTACTAAAAAGTTTGTTTTGCTGTGCCCATTTCAAAATGTAGCAGATCAATATTTACAAAACAGGAAAACCATACCCAGAGTAGAGGTTGTCAGTGGTTGACTTGAAGGAATCTCTGTTGCAGGTTGTGGCTCTTTTGTGGCACTGTTCTCCACAACTGGACATATAATGAACCATCTTCGGCCAGTGTGCAATACTGTCAGAGATGACACGATACATGATCATCTTAATCCATACTGCATTATCCACAACATAAAAACAATTTGTTTTACTATGTACTTCAGCTCAGATATTAAGCAATGCTGATACATCTCAGTGAGTTCGCATCATTTTTGGCACAATCATCTGAAACAGCGTAGAATGCTGACTTTAATAGGGAGCAATGCACAATGTAATGTTATTTCCAATTCCATTCACTGTTCTTAAGGTTACTACACAAGGACCAGAAAATCAACATGCTCACCAGGAGGGAATATAACCACCTTCTATCAATATTTCACCTTATAACCACCATTAATTCCCTCAAAAATATTTTGGTAATCAGAGACCAGAAGGCAAGTGTGTCACATCCCAATCACTTACGTGGCCATTTTTAAAATTTTTATTTTTATTTTTCACACCATAAACCACATTGACCATGATACATGCATTTTCCATTTTTAAGGAACAATTGACCTGGACCCCACATCCCTCCACACATCAATGTTTTTAAAGAGTCTTGTCAAAAATTGTTCAATTTCCCCTTACACTTGACCTTCCAAGGGGCAATACCTTACACTTGTCCAGATTAAAATCCACCTGCCGTTTCTCTGACCATATCTGGAACTGAGCCATATCCTGTTGTACGCCAATAACCCTCTGCACTGTACAAAACTCTACCAATCTTTGTTTCATCTGCAAACTTACTAACCCACCCACCTACATTTCCATCCATGTCAATTATGAACATCACAAACAGGGCTCCTAACATCAATCCCTGCGAAACACCACTGGTCTCGGGCCTTCAGCTAGAATGACACCCTTCCACTACAATCCTGGCTTCTTAGGGGCAAGCCAATTCAAAATCAAAACTGCCAATTCATCATGAATTCCCTGTACTTTTATCTCTCGATCAATCTACCACATTAAGTGCCTGATTGAAGTCCTTGTAGACACAACCATTGCCGTACCCTCATCAACAAAATCCAATATGGCAAGGCATGACCTGTCTCAGTCAATGGTGTCTAACTACAGTATTCTGACTATGCTTTTCCAAATGCACACAAATCCTTTCCAGAATCTGAAGTTTATTGACATGAAATTTGTTGCTTAGGGGCAGCAGTATCATGCAGGACAAGGTGCAAAAATTACTATACATTACAAACTTGTAAATACTCTCATTGTTTCCCACAACTAATTCAAGGCTCACCAGTCTGTAGTTTCCCAGATGATCCCGATTTTCCTTCCTCAAAGGAACAATACTGGTTACTTTCCAGTTCTCAGGGACCTCATCTGTTGCTAATGAGGACACAAAGATTTTTGTCAAGGCTGCAGCAATCTCCTCTATTGCCTCTTTCAATAACCTGTGACATATCTCATCAATTCTGAGAACTCATCCATCTTAATGTTCTTCAAAAGATCTAACATTACCTCTTTCTTGAGCTCAAAATGCCCAAACATTTGCCTGCACAGTGCTCTCACAGTCCTCCATGTCCTTCTCATTGGTGATGACTGATGCAAAATAGGAATTTAATTCCTCAACCTCTGACTTCAAGCATAAATTTTCTCTTTTGTCCTTGAGTGGTTCTATCTTTTCCCAAAGCTTCTTTTTTTTTTAATGCAAGTGTAAAATGCCTTGGAACCCTCTTTAACACAACTCATCAAGGATGTTTGAAGGCCCCCTTTGGCTTTCCTAATGCTCTGCTCGAGTTATTTTCTGCCATCTTTAAATTTCTCAGGGGCCCTGTCCTATTTTTAGCTCGACTTTCCAAACATTACACATGGCTTCCCTGATCTTTTTGAGTAAAATCACAACCTCTTTCACCCAAGGTTCTATAATCTTGCAATCCCTGTCCTTTCTCTTTAATTGAACCTGCCAATCCTGGACTCTAATTAGCTGGTCCTTAAATAACTCTCACATCTCAATTGTGAACTTTCCTGATAATAACTGCTCCCAATTAAACCCCCAGCTCCTGTCTAAGAATGTAATAATTAGCCCTTCCCCAATTTTGTACTTTCCCACAAAATCCAGGCTTCTCCTTATTCAGAACTACCTTGAAACTTAAGGAAATTGTGATCATATTCCCAAAATACTCTCCCATTGAAACTCTGATCATCTGACCAGAGTAGTTTCCCAGTATAAAAGTTTAGTACGGCCTTTTCCTTGGTTGGATACCCTACACACTACTTCAAGAAACTCTTTTGGATAAACTTAAACAAATTCTGCCCTATCTAAGTCTCCGACACTAAGCAAGCCTCAGTTCATGGTGAAGAAATTAAAGTCTCCCACAATGACAACCTCATGATGCTTTTATATTTTTCCACAATCTGTTTGAATATCTATTTCACTGGCTTTTTGCATTACACTGGCTTTTGGCATTTCACCTCTCTTATTTTTGATCTCTATCTGGAATTTATTTCAAATCCTTTCAGGCACTCTAAGTGGAAACAAATAAAAGTTTATACTTGGCCTTGTGAGACATATTTCTATGCTCCTCTTTCATGTTTTGAAAAAAGATCTCCAAATGCAAAGTACGTGCTGTCAACTTCAAATTTTACAATTTCTTGCCTTTGTAGCATTTGAGAAATAAAAGTGTTAATTGTTAAACAACTCATTCATCTTAAACGAAAAAACCCTGATCATTTGGATTTAAAAATGTAATTAAAACAGACTCTCTTGCCAAATTCAGTCTGCTAAAACTGACAAAATTAGCCACAAAACATTTTTCTCACATTACAGTAACCAGTTTCAAACCCTATACCATTGTTGTCACTTCACAACCTCCATCTGTCTCCTGCTCCTTCCCAGGGTCATGCTCACTCCAAGGACTCTAACAATAAAGATTTAGGTGGATTGTCTGGAAGAGGGACCCTGCCTCTGAATATCCCCACTGACCACGAAGATTCAGCAAACCCCAAAATTCAAACCATCAAAAGTGAAGGGCCAGAAATTTCAGTTTGTTATGCGGCAAGGGACCAAAGGCTTGTGCACAGCTCTCATCAGAAACAGAGCAGGCAGTTAGAGCTCTAAACACTGGAATATGGATCCAACATTCTGGCCCAAAATAAACTGTGTATTCAGTTTATTCCAGGGGAAAGTGTGCCTATCACTTACCATTCTGTTGGCACTGCTGAGAAGCTGAAATCTGCATGGTAACAGGGAAAATAATACAAGCATTAGACCTTAAACACAAAGTGACACACAATAATTGAAAAGCAAAGAAACTGCAGGCGCAAGTCCATCAACCCAAAACATTACTGTTTTTATCTCCATAGATGCAGCCTAACCCCTTTTTCAATAAAACACAAGTTGATGCATAATTAAGCCATTAACATTTCTGAAGCAATATCAAGGTTCATCCAAGTTTTTATCCCTGATAAACAATTTGAAGTAAACGTGAGAATTACAAAAGAAAACCATTACTGTACTAATTTTTGAATCCCTCCCGAAATGCAAGATAGAAAATATTAATTTTAACATTAACAATCAGAATTTGGACTTCAAAAAGGTAACACAAACTAAAAGAATCCCAAAAGATTTCACAATAGTGCTCACTTAAAACTTTTTTTAAAAATCTGTTGCTCTGTTCCTTACCACTGAGAATAAAATCATCCTTTATGCTGCAGAAAATCTTTGACTTCAGTTTTTAAATTCAAAACACTAATTGGATTGCAACATTCACACTGTTAAAATGCCTGAATCAATTTTTAAAATTATGCTGCAACTCTCAAGTTGGCACGAAGGTGTGCAGTACAAATCGAATCAGATGGTACTAAAATTGGAACTTTGCTGCGGTGTAAACATTAGGATTTCCCCATTTTGACTACTTCCGAAAAGTGTATTCTAGAAATCAAAGGTTATTAAATTTTGCTTGATGTAAATCTGAGTCAGATATGCATTTACCAAAACGGACCTTCAAAATTCATGTTAAACAGAGATTGTAATATGTTACATACTGTATTCTCAGTTTCAGATTTGCCAGCAACTTGTTGAAAACCTGTACTTTGCGTCCAGTTTCTTTCTTCCTCTGCTTCTTCAGCGAGCATATCTTCTGCTTTATCCATTATATCCTTCATCTGTTCTATGAAAATCTCCTTTTCAATTTCCAGTATAAAATCATTATCCACCTATTCATGAAAATACACAAGCCTTAAAATTGCTTGCATGTATTTTAAAATTCTGATTATATTACACTAAACCAATCCACCAGTTCATCTTTCACCTTTTTTAATGACTTACCATGTAAATTGCTATTTCATCCGGAGCATCCCCATCCAAATCAAATTTAAAGGTTACCATCTTGTGATTATGAGTTTCCAACTGGCATTCCACCATTTTATCTCCTACATTTGAAACCTGAGAGAAAGCGGACATCAGTTCTGACCTTAAAATATTCCATCTATTATTTATTGGCCACAATAGTTTAAAAAAGATAGTAATCACATTTAGAATAGTCAGCTTCGGCCTACTGGTCTTTTCTTGCCGTGAACGAGTACGTGTTGACCTCCTATGATGCTTCTTTGAACTTTTGCTCTCCTGTTTTCCACTGACATGAACTCCTTCATATCCGTCACTCATTTCTTTTCCTGATGTAGCATCAGAGTATATACTACATGGCAAAAACAAAATAGATTTAAAACAAAATCAGAGTGAAAACAGCCATCATATGCTAATTTTTTTTGCCATTGTGATTCGCATTTTCCACAAAGCACCACAACTTGTCAACATTTCTTCAAATAGAAGCCTGAATTCAGCTTACTCTCTCTTCACTGAGAAATTATAATAATAAATAACAGAGAAGAGGAATTGTTTTTCCACACCTGTGTGGTAACTTGTAATACTTTCTCTGTGTTCTCTGATGCAGGAGAAATACAGGCAAAACACAAACCAATTAATCAGGCTGGGAGCATCAAAGGACTAGTTTGGCAGAATGCATCCTAGTTTTACGCCCCTCTCAGTCATTTCTTTAGCCAGCGTTAACATCAATATTACAAAGTGAAAAATCGCCCGGTTCACAAAATCCAAGGCAGACTACTGCAAATCAAAAGCTGACTGCTCAAAGGTATTGTCAACAATTCTTTCAAGCATTACCAATTCACTAATGCAGAGTTTGGGGTTAGCTAGTTTTAAAGAAAAGGGAATTCGGCACATAACTGAGATGAGAACAACTCTCCTCGACAAAACTTAAATCAAAAGCAGCAAGAAGGAAAACTTGTTTCTTAGAGGGGTTTACTTGTCTCAATTATCCTAAAAAATGCCTTAATTGTGAGTTCCAACACAAGGTCAGAAATGGAGCTGCTTATTGAAGACTCCACTCTAAAAATTTTCACAACTTGTCAGATGATGAGATGCCCTCAACCTTCATTGAGCAACAGTCAGGTTTGGGGGTGGATAAGCTGCAAGTTACATTTGTGTTAAAAGGAAGAATCGTATTTATACTAACGTAATTGGAATCTTCATCAGTACCAGTGACTGCTTACTACTGGAGAAATTTTGCCTGTATGGCGATATTGTTAAAAAAAATGTGCATTCAACATGCATTGAACTTTTAGAGATTGCATCTGAACAATCAAATAAACCATAGATGCATAAAGTCAGAAACAAAAACAGAAAATCCTGCGGACACTCAGACCAGGCGGAATTAAAAAAGAAAAATACAGTTAATGATTCAGATTGAAGGCCATCAGTAAGAACTTAGAAAAATCTCCCTGACAGTTTCAACAAAATAATCCTTGATCTGAAATGTCAACTCAGTTTTTCTTTCCACAAATCCTGGTCGACCTGATACTTTCAGCATTTTCTATTTTTCTTGGAATTTACTGTTTTTCCATTGAAATGGATCTCAGGTTTCTCAGGAAAGTGCACTATGACAAATGGGAATTTCTATTTCAGGGGAAAAAGTGCTTGCAAGTAAGAAAGCAAATCAAAATTCCATTTGAACTTCTACTGCTCCTCTCACATCCTGAACACCCACCCCCACCCCCCCGCAGGTTAAAACTGAAAGGGTAGCTTAGTTGCAATGATTCAGAGACAAACTCCTCCTCAAATAAGGCTAAGTGTAAACCCGGAGAAACTGTGTTTCATCTGGTTGTGCATGTAAAGTCAGATGATAAACTTAAAATTGATTTTCACATTTCTGATATATTACTTACTTGTCATAAGGACTACCAAATGGTGCAGTATGATGTTTATCATGTTGAGGATGAATCTCCTGTATATAGAAATAATAGACTTTTAAATATAACAACCATAATGCTAAATATTCTAAAAAAAAATCTTTGGAATTAGAATAGCTCCACAAATTCAAGTGCAGCAAATTCTTGTTTATCTGGTGTTTGTATATCATAATTCTCAGGCAACCAGCAAGAATTTTTTTGAGTTGAAAGAAATTTTTTTCCCAAAATGACGATTTGAAATTGGGTCACCAGGTTCCCATGTGATTTTGTTCACGTTATCTCCCATTAGCCAGCAGCTCACTCCCTCCCCGCCCAGCTTCTTGTGTGTTCACAAGTGGTAGTTTCTCCGAGATCAAAACGTGCACGTTTTAGTGTGTGCCTCAGTAAAAATTTGCAGTTGACAGGGGGTATTTTTTACTTGTAGTTTACTGACAGAGAGGATTACCTTAGATTGGAATTGCCTGTTGTACTAAATATGGGAGACAATTGGATTGCACTTGTATATCCAGGCAGAAACTGATGCTCCGTATACTGAACAGCAAATACAAGTTGTGGCAAAACTAAATACCAAGGCATAATTGGTATTTCATGTATTTGAGGTTGAAATTCCATCAAATGAACAGTGAAATTAAGCTTATGGAATAACCATCTACACAAAGATGCATTTTTAAAAATATTTTATTTATTCAACATATATGTCAAAAATTAAGAATGTTACAGCATAAACACATAATAAAATATTAACAAATAGATGCTGAAACTCTCTTTATAAAAACTAAAATACTAAAATCTAAAAACTGAAAAATCACAAACTACAAAAAACCTATTAACCCATCCTCCCCTCAAACTAATCTAATCCCAAAACTAAAATACAAGATATTTCATTATAAAACAATTACAAGTCATTAATTTGGATTCTGTCAGTTGACACTCAAAGACCTCAAAAACATCATACAGTTGTTATATTTTTAGGGAAAACTTCATTGATCAAGAAAGAAATTAATATAATCAATTTTAATTTCATTATTTTGGCATATGGACCCCAAATTTGCAAAAATTAAATATTTATCCCTTAAATTATATGGTGTTTTTTTTCCTAATGGAATACAGCATGCCACCTATCTAATGTTAATAAAACATCAGATTTCCATGTTACAGTGACACATTTCCTTGCTATTACTAAAACCAACTTAACAAACCTTAATTGGGAATCTGACAACAATAATTTCAAAATTTCTTAACAAAAGTAATTCAAGATTTAAAGCAAAATTCACTCCCTTTATCCATTGTAAAAATTTATGAAGAAAAACCCAAAAAGGGTTGACCTTTGAGCAAGATCACGCAGAATGAAGTTCCAATTTCTGTTCAACATCTAAAATTTTGATCTGATAAATCAGATCTCCGTCTAATCAATTTCTGAGGAGTAATATACAATTGATGTAAAAAAATTATAATGAAGTAATGTAGCGGCCGCAACACACAGAAACCACCACTAGACTCGGTGGGGTTTCCAGTTTATTTGAATTTCACGTGCGCCCCTTTAAGGCTAATGGGAGTTTCGCCCCTGCGCAGTGGTGATGACATCACGTGGCCCGGGGCGCGAACTGTGGCCTAAGCCATGAGGCAGTGAGCAAGCCCTGATAGCGCCATCTTCTGCAGCTGCTCTGCCAGCACGGTGATACAAACGGGGCCGAATCACTCACAGAGATGTGCGCCGCCACACAAATCTGTATTGTACATTAATAGTATTTCCCATAACCTCTCTTCACACAAATTTTGCCAGACTTTTTGATCTATTATCGTGTCCAAATCCTGTTCCCATCTTTCTTTTGATTTAAACAAACCTACTTTAGGTGTCTGTTCTAGATATTATATAGAGATCTTATCTAGAGATATTTATACATATATATATCTATATATATATAGATATATATATATATAGATACATATATTGAAGTAAACGTTTTAATCATTGCATCAACCATAATTTGTTCCAAATTTGAAAGATCTTTGAAAATAATTTCTGGTTCTAATTTTCTTTCAAATAGCCCTCAATTGGAAATAACAAAATAATGTATTGCAAGGTATGCTATATTTAATCATTAATTGATCAAAAGTCATCAATCTATTATTATCATAATAATCCTCCAAATTAGAGATTCCCTTGTGATACCATATATCTAAAAAAGGATTATTTTTTGAAAGAAACAATAAAGGATTAATTACTGATGTTTTTAATGAAAGAATATATCTATCAATTTCTAATTTAACTTTATTCCAGATGTTCAACAAATGTTTTCATATCGGAGCTTTCTTATCTATTACATTGGATTTAAAATCCCATTTATAAATAAACTCATCTGGTTTAACTTCCATCTTAGTTCACTATCAACCCATGATGGTTTAATTTTAACAAAGATAAAAACTAAAATCTTAATTGTGCTGCTCTGTAATAATTCTTCAAATTCGGAAGTTGTAATCCTCCTTGAATACACAGATTCATTTTTAAACAGTCAATCTGCTTTAAAAAAACAGTTCATCTGCTCTTAAGCAGACCTACTTCACTGAGTAGGTTTACTTTTCAGTGAAAAAGTTATGGAAATTAAGTTTATAAAATAATCTAATTTTTACCCTAAGACATTAACCACCTTAAAAATGTAAAAAAATTCATCACTTAACTCAACATTTAGATTATGGCACATTTTTATTGAGTTTGACATTGATTTGATGAAAGATTGTTATGACCGTGCATTTTAAGTGGCACCTCTCAGATCAAGAGCAAAGAATTAACAGTTAACAATGTTTTCTGCCACTTTGAAGAATATTAACATCTAAATTATCAATGCAGGCATGGCAAGTAAAAACTTAAGGGAATGCATAGCTGAATTCTAACTGGATTTACTTTAATTGCTAAAAATTAAATACTTTTGTTCAATCCGAAGAACAGTGGCCCTTAACATATTTTACTCATAATACTCATTTTAGTTTGGAAGGCATTGAAGTATAGAGTGAATTTCACAGTGTGCTAAGTGATTCTGTTCACATCTTTCTCCATCCTCCCTTCTGTGGACAAGATGGTGGCATTAAGAGACTGACATCAAGGTAACAAAGGAAGAGAATATTTAACCGTCATATCCTGTTGTCAAAGATATTTCATTACTTTTGAAGCAGTTATTTCCAAAGTGTAAATATTGTGCACCCAAATATGGAAAGTCATGGTGTCATTTGGAAATGAAGAAAGTTGGAAACAGTGGGGAAAGAGATTGAAAGAACATTCTTGTGTGTTTCACTTTTGAAATGAATATAAAGTCCCAGCCCCTGGTATCTGGAATTCAAGCAACTAGCAAAAAATAAATCAAGGAAAATAAAATTAAAAATTAAAATAAATAAGACAATAGTTAAAAAATAAGCATTTAAAATTGTAAAATTATATGTTCTCTGAAGTAACACATAAATCTTTGGTGAAGATGGGAGCAAATATTCAGCCAGCAGGGTGGCTTGATTGTGCTTTGTTTGTAGCAGCTGCTTGAACAAAGCTGTGTGAATAAAGCAAAAGCGTCGCCCAGGATGAAGAGCTGGTTGATGCCACTTGCCAGTGGGGTGATTACTGATCTCTGCTTATGAAGAAACCCCCTAGTCAGAGGCTTTGTAAACTTGGTTTGGGGGGGGGGGTGGATGGGGTGGTGGGTCAATTTTATGTAATGCTAAGACATAGCAACGGTTAAATGTTTTCAAAGAATGTGAATGAAAAGAAAGTAAAATGCTTCAGATTTCAGATTTATTGTCAGAGTACATACATGACATCACACAACAGATTCTTTTTCCTGCAGGTGAGGCAGAATTACCACTTATTGGTAGTGCAAAAATGTACACAGTGTATACATGTAGACAAAGAAATGTCAACAAACTGACTGTGCAATACAGAGAGGAAAAGCAACAACAAAGAAAATCAATAAAGTACAAAAGTAAGATTCCTTAAATAAGTCCCTGATTGAGTTTGTTGTTGAGGAGTCTGATGGTGGAGGGGTAGCAGCTGTTCCTGGACCTGGGGGTGCGAGTCTTGTGGCACCGATACTTCTTTCCTGATGGTAGCAGAACATGTGTGGGGTGCTGTGGATCCTTGATAACTGCTGCTGCTCTTCAACGTCAGTGTTCCCTGTAGATGTTCTCAATGGTGGAGAGGGTTTTTCCAGTGATATCCTGGACTGGGTCCACTACCTTTATGCTTAGGGGTATTGGTGTCGCAATACCAGATTGTGATGCAGTCGGTCAGCATACTTTGCCAGGGTTTCTGACGTCACACAAAACTTCCACAACTCCTGAGGAAGTGGAGGCGCTGACGTGCTTTCTTCATAATGCCATTACCGTGTTGGGTTCAACAAAGATACTCCAAGATGGTGACTCTTAAGAACTTAAATTTGCTCACCTTTTCCACCTCTAATTCCCCCAATAATCACTGGATCACATACATCTGGTTTTCATTTCCTGAAGTCAACAATCAGGTCCTTGATTTTGGTGACATTGAGTGCGAGGTTGCTCTTGGTGCACTATTCAGCCAAGTTTTCAATCTCCCTCTAACTCATCCCCTTCCTTTATACAACCCACAACCATGGTATCATCAGCAAATTTGTAGATGATGTTATTTTGACCCATGCGGTCACTGGTGTAAAGTGAGTAGAGCAGGGGACTAAGAACACAGACCTGTGGTGTTCCAGTACTGATGGAGATGTTCTTACAAATCCTCACTGATTGTGGTCTGGAGGTGAGGAGATCAAGAATCCAAATACACAGAAGGGTGTTGAGTCACAGGTCTTGGAGTTTGCTGATCAATTGCTGAGCATCTTGATGTATGCATCTTTGCTGTCCAGATGTTCCAGGGTTTTGTGTAGAGCCAGTGAGCCATAGACCTGTTGTTACAAAAGGCAAATTGAAACAGATCCATGTCACCACCCAGACAGGAGTTGATATCCTTCAACATCAGCCTTTCAAAACACTTCATCACTGTTGATGTGAGTGCCACTGGTAAATAGCACAGTTGGCAGAGCAGTTAGCGTAACGCCTTTACAGAGTTGAGTCTTGTGTTGTCTGTGAGGAGCTTGTACTTTCTCCCCGCATCTGTGTGGGTTTTCTCTGAGGGCTTTGGTTTCCTTCCACCATTCAAAACATTCTGGGGGTTGTAAGTTAGTTGGGTGTAAATTGGGCAGCACGGAGTCGTGGGCTAAAAGTGCCTGTTACTGTGCTGTATATCTAAAATTTAGACAGGTTACTACACACTTCTTGGGCACCGGTACGATTGATGCCATGCCCTGCCCAAGTGAGATGTGGAAGATATCCCTCAATACATTGGTAAATTGGTCAACACAGATTTTTAATACTTGCCTAATGCAAGTGAAGTTTGTTCAGTGCAAATACAGTATAATATATTTGTCTTTCAAACTGTTTATTCTTAATGCAGATGTATTAGTTAGACCTTGTAAGAGTAAGGCTCAAGCAACTGGAATGTGCACTTATCTGGCATCTACTAATCCCCTTAGGTGCCATATCACAGTTTTACTGTATATCCAAAATACCTTTATCATTCAAATTTCCCAGCATTAGCCTCACAATCTCAGTCAGTGTGCACTCTTTATGATCCTCGAAAACATTATACTTTTCTCCTGTCAATATTGCCTGCCCAGCATGCCGATCACACCAACTTGCTTGCTCCATAGAAGGACCGTTATCATTTCCCTTTCGAACATGACAATCTTTGCACTTATTCTCCAATGAGCTTCTCAGAGATGCTCATCAGGTGTCAACAGCTCACCAACTTGATGAAGCCAAATGCTGAATGCCTCTCCATTCAGATGAACTTCAGTGCATTTCCCCATATCCAAAAAACCCAAAACCTGAACTTTTTTGTGGCGCCAACACGTCACAAGTTGACAAAAATGATCGCCTGACCGGTTGCTGTTGTTTTTTGTTGTTGTTTAAGGCTGATACATATTCTGCCGAAGCTACTGAGCTGCTTAAAGCCATTGTTTTGATAACCAAAAAAAAACCCAATATCTGAAAAGTGTCCAATCCTAAGCATTTCCTTCCATTTCCAGGCCATCAACTCATGCCTCACTAATGCATGTGGAAAAATTGATTCGAATAATCGCACACTTTTGTCTATTTTCTTTCCTCGTTAATTCTTTATCAAAAACTTTATTTTTTGGAGCAAAAGGCCATCATCATCCCAAGAAGAGCTGTGTGAGATGCTTCAACGACTTTCATCCAGGAGCATGAACATCCACTGTGATGAAATGCTTTGAGAGGCTGGTCACGGCCAGAATTAACTCGTACCTCATCAAAGGACTGGATCCACTCCAATTTGCCCATCGACACAAATCGCTCCACACAGACTCTATATCACTGGCTCTCCACTCAGCTCTGAATCACCACCAAAACAGCAACCCACATATATGGCTCCTCTTCATCGAATGCAGCTCATCCTTCAGCATTTATTACCCCTGTGCTGGTCAACAAGCTCCAAACCCTGGGCTTCTTCATCCCCCTCTTGACTTCTGGATCCATACTTCCTCATCAGTACGAATTGGAAACAACATCTCCTCCTCGCTGATGATCCACACAGGTGCCCCTCAAGGATGCGGACTTAGCCCACTGCTCTATTCATTATACACCCATGACTGTGGTTACAATTCCCATGCTATCTTCAAATTTGCTGATGACATCACTGTTATCAGCAAAATAAAAAACTGTGATAAGGAAGCATACAGGAGGGAGATAGATCAGCAAGTTAAGTGGTGTCACATCAACAACCCTGCAGTCAACACTAGCAAAACCACAGAGATAATTGTCAACTTCAGGAGAAAGTCAGGAGCAGGCAAACCAGTCCTCATCACAAGGTCAACAGTGGAGAGGGTCAAGAACTTAAAATTTCTGGGTGCCAACATCTCTGTGGATCAGTCCTGGAGCCTCCATGTCGATGTAATCACGAAAGCGGCTCGCCAGTGGCTATACACTGTGAGGAGATTGAGATTTGGTAAGTCACCAAAGACTCTCGAAAACTTCTACAGGTGGACCGTGAAAAGCATTTTGGCTGGATGCATTGCTGTCTGGTAGAGGTGCCAACGCTCAGGACAAGGCTAAAACTCCCGAGGTTGTTAACTCTGCCTGCAGCATCACAAGCACCAGTCTTAGCTTTAACAAGGACATCTACAAGAGGTGGTGTCTTAAGAAAGTAGCCTCTATCTTCAAGGCCCCCACCACCCAGCCCATGGCCTTTTCGCTCCATTTTTGGGCAAAGGGTACAGGAGCCTGAAGACGAGAAATCAACAGCACAAGGACAGCTTCTTTCCCTCTGCAATCAGACCCCTGAATGATCAATGAACCACACACACTGCCTCACTTTAACTTTGACTTGGACTATTTTTATTCATTTTGGAAGGTGGTTAATATAAATGTTTGCACAGTGATGCTGCCTCAAAACAAATTTTTAATTTCATGACGTTCATGAAAATAAATCTGATTCTGATCCATTCTGAGCACAATGATTTTTAAATCTCTAATACTTCAAATGTCGTTTATTTACATTTCTGTATTTTGTATACATTTCAGTCACTGTAAACTGCAAATTCTGCCTCGCCCACAGGAAATAATCTCAGGGTTGTATGAGATGTCTTGTATGCAATATGACAATAAATTTGAACTTTGAAATGGAGAGCAGAGGATACTTGTCCAAAGTAAACACTCTGGCATTGCAAGATTGCTCAAGTGCTTGTTGGCTGTCAGGAACTTGAGTATATTCCAGCCAATTCCCTCTGGATATTGAGGTCAACAGTGGCTCCATGTCAGCAAACAGACAGAGGTCAAGTAAATTGAGATTAGGATCAACCCCCTTAGTCTGCATGCTTTAGCAACCATGGTTTGAACAATATGAACAAATGCAAGTGTTATTTTAAATTACAAGAAACACACCTGTTAGCATTCTAATTTATTTTTGTTATTACATACATCACACTTTGCTACTGCGTAGTAATGAAAGTTCTTAAGGTGGATCAATGTATTTGTTGACCCTTTTCAAATTTATAAAAAAAATACAACAAACAGTGGTTGCAGAATTTTACATTTCAACCTGATTACCCTGCAGGAAAATGTATACTTCAGGCCAAAATCTAGCCATGCACAGAATTAGCAGTTCTCAAGAGAACTTTAAGGGTTTAAGGGTTATAATTCCATAGAATTAAAGCTAACTTCAATTTATCACCAACTTAATTTCCCAAAAACTTGCTCATTCAAGAAATGTGGGCTTCACAGGCTGTGCGAGCATCGAATTGTCCAACCCTGATCGTCTTCGAGAAAATGGGGAGGAACTACCTTCTTGAAAAGCTGTTGTCTTTGAGGTCTAGGTATAACGACAATACTGTAAATGAACAAGTTGGAGAATTTTGACAGCAAAAGGATGACAATATATTTACAAGTTAGGATGGTGTGTGACTTGGTGGCATCCCCATACTTTTGCTCACCTTGTCCTTCGAGCTGGCAGAGGGATACATCACTGAGTTGTAGCATGGCATCCTGAAGATGGTACAAACTGCTGCTACAGTATGTCAGGGGTGGAATGGGTCAATGGTTATGCATGGAATGCCTACCAAGCAGGCGGCTTTATCCTGTGTTGCAAAAAACTCACCAAAATGCTGGAGGATCTTTCAGCATCCACAGGGGACAGATACATTGGCAACATTTCAAGCCTGAGCCCTTCATCAAGGAATAAGGAAAAAGCTTATCTCCCTCATGTCCTGTGGTGTGTCTAGCTTCTTGAATTGTTAAAATTTCACAACAATCCAGATATGTCAAGCATAATCCATCACATTCCTGTCTTTATAACTCTATGAATGTTATGAGGTGAAAGCTGACTTCATTGCCTTGCACGTATGGTGTAATTGTTACCTGCCACCTATCACCTGGAGCATGGGTATTGTACAGATCTTGCAGCATTTCAAAGCAGACTGCTTCATTATCCAGGAAGCCAACTATATATTGTCAATAATTGAAAATTTGAACAGACACAAAAAACTTACATATCCCGTAATAGACGAGAATATGCAATATTACTGTACACGAAATTGCCTGTTGCCTGCCATTAGTGTTGCCTGGTCCCCCACAGCTGAGAAAGAAGCAAAGTCGCTGAGTGTCTGTGGATTCGCCTCCCGCAGCCTCTGCAGTTGCACAGACACCTGTTCAATCCATCAATGACCTGAGCTCCAGGTCCCCGTCATGATCAAGAAGCCTGCAGCACCCGAGACCTTTCAGGGACCCTTCTTGCCCTCAACACCCTCTTGAATCCTGGCTCTGATGCCTGGTTGCCACAAGCTAGTCTCCAGCAGCTCGCAGCCCATGCGGATCTCCCTACTGCAATTTGCCCATAGCCTGTGTGGGTCCTTCACCAACTGAGTTCCTTGCTGATCCATTGCCACGGTTAACATCCTGTGGAGTCATCTTCTCTGCTCCTCCACGGGGAAGAGCAATGGTGTGTCTCTGCTTTCCTGGGTCCACAGCAGTGACAGCGCTGCCATTACAGCAGCTCTGCCTTTGCTATTGCTCTACTGGAATCGAAAGCAAAGAACAAGCTGCTGGAGAAACACAGACCTGATGTAGGGTCTTCACCTAAATCAAACTGTTGACCATCCCTCGGCCTCCACAAATGCTAGGACCAAGCTGCTGTGTTCCACCAGCAACTTGTTTATTTGTGCGACTTAAAATTCAGTTGAAACTCCAACTTGAGATTTATCAGTTTTCAACTCCAACACTATTTCAAGCGAACTTTCAGAAAAGTTCCACTGTTGTATTAAATGTTTTAAAAACAAATGTCCACGATGACAATTTTGTTTCCTGATTAAATAATAAATCATAAAAAGTATTTGGAAATGCAAGATTCAAAATTTCTCTGACTACAGATTTGTTCTATGGGGCTTTGCATTAATATCCATAAAGATAACCCCAAAATAACACCATGTGATGGACTGGAAACCTGCCACTCTACTGTCAACTAACATCAATTGCCTGTTGCTTTCCATGGATGCTTCATGACCTGCTGAGTTTCTCCAGCACTTTTGTTAATGCTCCAGTTGTCCAGGATTTGCAGACTTCTTGTTTATATCTAATATTCTGCATTACTGAGTGATAACGTTCAAATAACACATTAGATCAAGACCACTTATGTTCCCCACAAGTAAATGCAAAAGATCACGATGCATTTTCAAAGATGATTTGGGTAATTATATGCCTTGTTGAATGTTAATCTCTAATTACATCATTAGAAAGCAGATTCTGGTAAAAAAAAATTTTGCTATTTGTGAGACATGAATGTGCAGTGCATCTTTCATGTATTACAACATTCATTAAAGATTATTATTAGTTGTGAAATGTTTGATGACATCTTGACTTGATGAAATGCACTCTTTCCTACAAGTTCCTCCTCAACAATTTTAGCATTCTTTCACCTAATGATGCATGGAAGCTAATCAGAATTCATGACCAAATAAAATCAAAGAAGCAATTTATAAATACTTCATAAATAATTTCATGCATCCAAATGTAATGGAAAAAGATCTCCTAGAAAGGTGCTTTGAACTTTGAGATTTATGCACATGTACTGCTTTAGTTTGCTCAACAGTCTGATTTCGAGCCCGGCATGACAAATGCATGCGTGCTTTTAAAATTACTTGCATGACATGACCTTGGACCATTTTAAATTGGACCAGTTATTAATTCCATATCCACAGCATCCAGATCAGATTCTCAAAGGTCATAATGCTTGTATAAATGGTTTCACTGTTAACAAGTGTGCAAAGAGCTACTGCAACATCTTTCAATCCATAAATGAAATACAGGTACATAATCCTTTATCCGGACATCTAAAATCTGGAAAGCTCCAAAATCTGGTAAGTGGGGAGAGAGGCAGCTGGTGCTTGGGGGAGGCTGCCGGCGCTTGGGGAAGGCGGCTGAGAGAGCAGCACTTGGGGGACGTGGCCAAGGGAGCAGCACTTCGGGGAGGGTGGAAGGGGGTGGGGGTGGATACGGCAGCACAATTCGGGTGGGCTTTCTGAAATCTGGAAAAATCCAAAATTTGGAATACAATGTCCTCCAAGGGTTCTGGATAAAGGATCATGTACCTGTAGTAATAATAATTCAACACCAATCTTTGACAAGCTCCAACACAAAATCACTACCATCAATCATGAGCCAATATCTACCCATTCCAAATAATTTTACAATTAACAGAGGGTATAATTAAAATACTCTTCAAATCCAGGTGTGTCTGCTATACAAAGATTAGATCCATGAATTAGTTCAATGGATATCAGCGAGAGTTAAATAAGAGAATATATATTTCACTGAGCAGCCAAGAAAGCAATTTTTGCATTCCAATGAGAAACATGTAGAAGTGAAAATTCTAGAAAAGTCAAATTTGTTTTCAAATTAATAGGACGTGCATCTTGTAGTAAGTGACAACACAATGCCAACTGGAATTGCTATATTTTATGAATCTTTTTTATTAAATTTTAAATTTTACATAAGATATATACAGAAAATTTTTAAAATACACAATTGTCAAATATAAAAAAATCAACAGTAATCTAATTTATAGAGTACATCTAGAAAGTAACAAAACATTTTACAGTTTTATCCTGAATATCATCTTTTCATTTTCTCCCCACCTCTTGATAGCCCACTATCAAGTCAGTTATGTAATTAAAGTATGTCTTGTGCCTGGAGTAATATAATAAAATGTTGGAAGACAAATTTTATAATAAAACCAAGGGTTCTGAAACTAGATCAGGAAAGGTCCCCATAGATTTTGAAACCCTTTGTCTAAGTTACTAACAGAATAATAAATATTTTCTAGATTTAAAGTGGACATAATATCCTTCAACCACTGAGCATGAGTGGGCAGGGCAGCATCCTTCCATCTTGGTAATATCACACATCTAGCCAAAAGAGGCAAAAGACAGATCCTGAGATTTAATTGGGGTCAAATGGACATCATCCTCTTCAGTGATACCAAAAAGGATGACCAGAGGGTTAGGTTTAGAATAAGGATGGGGTTTGGAAAACATCCCTCCAGTATTTTTCAAGGCTAGGGCACTATCAAAATATACGAATAAGAGAGGTCTCACCTCTCGTACATTTATCGCAACAAGAATTTACATCTGGATAAATATGAAGTAATTCAGCTTTGGACATATGAGCCCTGTGCACAACTTCAAATAGCAACAAACAATGTTGGGGGCAAAGGGATGTGAAATTAACCAATTTAAGGATTAAATCCCAATCCTCAACTGACAATGAAAGGCTTAAATTCTGTTCCCATGCATATTTAATTTCATCAAGAGGGGCAGATTTTAAATCTGCCATCTTATCATACGTAACAGATATAAGAGTAGGTTGTAAATTTAAAACACATCACCAATGTTCATATCAGGTACACCAGGAAAGTTAGGTATCTGAGAGTGGAGAAAATGTCTGATATGCAAGTATCTAAAAAAATGGATATCAGGTAGATTGAAGTTTTCAGAAAGTCGTTCAAATGATGCAAAGCATCACTTAATACCCAGTCTATACCATTCTTCTAATGCAGAATTGCGCAATGAAGGTTGGAAGAAATGAATGGACAGAATAGGTCTTGAAAGAGAAAAATCAAAATCCAAAATGTTTTCTGAACTGGGCCCATAGCCTAACAACCGGATTATCAATAGATTTATCTAAAGAAAAAAAAGAGGTGAGGATCCAAGAAAAACTGGAATGGAGAAATTTTTAACTTTACGCAAATCTGTTGTTACCCATAATGGGCAGTCAAGTCGTTTATGAAAGTGTATCCAATACGCAAGGGTACATACATCAGCTGCCCAGTAATAAAAATCTGAAATTAGGCAGCGCCATACCGCCATTTCTTTTAGATTTCTGAAGATGAACTTTACTTAAATCAAGGCCACTTACTCTTCCATATATAGGATGATATAATAGAGACTAATGAGTTTTTTTTTTAAATCAACCAAAACTTTTCACTGATCAAAGAAAAATCCTGTACAATAGGCAGAAAGGACAACCGACTGCTCTGTTCTCATTGTCAAATTGCTTGGGAAGTAACACATTCAAATTCTTCGAATTTTACTGTGCAGCATATCAGTGTTCTAGCACAGAATGTTGTCTCAATAATCATCGAAACATAACTCAGTATGTTTAACATGATAATGTTAATTTATTTGTTGCAATTTGGAACTTCACTTGCTACAAGTATTCAGTGTTAAGTTGAAAAAGAATTGCAGGGATACTGACGAGACTTTAAAATATATTGCTGAAGATACAAAACGTTTTAACTTACTCGAACAGAAGAAACTATTTGTAATAAATGTTTACATTAACACACTTAGATGAAGAGCAAAGGAATTGGGGACAAAACATGACTGCACATATTTAATCCATCAAGGACATCTACAAGAGGCGGTGTCTTAGCCTCAATCCTCAAGGACTCCCACCACCCAGGCCATGCCTTCTTCACACTGCTACCATCTGGAAAAAGGTACAGGAGCCTGAAGATGTGCACTCAGGATCACAAGGACAGCTTCTTCCCCGCTGTCATCTAACTATTCCTGAATGATTAATGAATCAAAGACACTGCCTTACTTTGACTTCTCGTGCACAATTTTTATTTATTTTTGGTCAGGTGGTTTATATAATGTCCCCAAATGGACAAAGCTTAGTCATGGGTCCACTCACATTACCCCCAATACGCCAAATACTCTTCATCAAGGGCACAAGTTTTTATGCATTCATAAAAGGAATTTACCTGAGTTGGAGTTGCTTGGTTCACCTGAAGGGGTTCTGAAGAGATCTGCGAGGGAATCATTTGCAGAGGTTGAGCTGGCAGGGGCGACCTTGGAAGCTGTTGATATTGTGGCAGTGGTTGAACAAAGGATTGCACTGTCGGCACCTGTTGCTGGAGAGAGGAAGACACAATGAGAAATGATTGCACAATATTAAATGATGCAACCTGCCAACAGCTTCAATAGTTGACAGTGCCCATTCATGTTTTATTAAAATATCAAATAAATGGAGCCAACACAATATTAAGTGATTTAAATTCACAGCCATCTTGTCCTCCATCATTTTTGGGGAATACAAATGACCCTGAGAAGCCAGATTTTGTAAGATACTCTCTTTAAAGATGGCAAGTTAAAAAAAAAAAGTCCATTATTTCCAATAATTTTTTCCAATTAGGTTTAGAAAATTAGATTGAGATCTTTCCATCTCCTGAAGAATGACCAAATAAAAACGATATGCACAATTAAAATATCTGCCTGAAAATGGAATGTTACGGCGTACAAATAAATAAGACTCCAACTATGAGAAATCAGAACACGTGGGTGAAGTAACAAAAGAATAAATGGTTCATAAGCTGCTCAACAATGGAGTCCATCTTATCAGAGGAAGCTTTTTTTTTACAATGTAGCAATAGCAGTAGCAAAGAAATGTATGGCAGTAACGTGGAAATTAGACAATGATGTGAGGTTGAATCGATGGAAAATGGAATTACAAAATTGTATACCATTAGAGAAAATAATGTATAATTTATAGAATTAACCTGAAAACTTCTACAAGATCTGGAAACCATATATGGATTTCATTGGCAAAAATTCATCTATAGTGTCCACCACTCCTGTGCCAAATCGCCCTATTTAACTTAGAGGTTTAAGATCTGTAAATTTGAAATTTAATTAATCAATGAATGATATATGACAAATTCAGGTAGGCCTTTTTCTTTTTTCCCTACTTTTTTGGGGAGGGGGAGAAAATATAAAATTATGTATTCTTTTTGAATCATTTATTATTGTGTATGATTATCTTCTCTTCTTTGGCTTGGCTTCGCGGACGAAGATTTATGGAGGGGTAATGTCCACGTCAGCTGCAGGCTCGTTTGTGGCTGACAAGTCCGATGCGGGACAGGCAGACACGGTTGCAAGGGAAAATTGGTTGGTTGGGGTTGGGTGTTGGGTTTTTCCTCTTTTGTCTTTTGTCAGTGAGGTGGGCTCTGCGGTCTTCTTTAAAGGAGGTTGCTGCCCGCCGAACTGAGAGGCGCCAAGATGCACGGTTTGAGGCGATATCAGCCCACTGGCGATACAATTACAGTACGGAAACAGGCCATCTCGGCCCCTCTAGTCCGCATTGATTTGTGATCTTCTCTAATCCCACCTACCTGCTCTCTGTCCATCACCCTCCAACCCCCTCACATCCATGCACTTATCCAAGCTTCTCTTCAATTACAAAATTGACCCTGCCGCAACCACCTCTTCCGGAAGGTCATTCCACTCAGCCACCACTCTCTGAGTGAAGAAGCTCCGTCTCATGTTACTTCTAAACTTTTGCCCCCTAACCCTTAACATGACGCCTCATTCCAATCTCACCTACCCTCATATTATATTTGTTAACATAAAATAGTTTTCAAAATAACAACAACAATGGAGTCCATCAGGAAAATGAATCTTCATCTAATGACAAATTAGTAAGAAAGCAAACTAATGATTACCTGTTGAGATGGTGCTATCTGCATTGGAGCAAGTGCTGCTGGTTGCTGGTAATATTGCTGAGCCCCAAATTGGTGGGATTGGGAAGGCAAAGCCACAGAGGGAACATGCATCATGGAGTTGGGCTAAATTTAAATAGAAGCAAAAAAATCAATGACATTTTCTGCTTTTAAGAACTGCCGAAGTGTTTGATAATTTGTCATGTGATGTTCTGAAACCAAGTGAAAATGGTGAAGAGTCCTTTTAAACTGAAAAAGACATTACAGCATTAAAGTTATTATACATTTATGGTTCAAGTTTTTGTGGGAATCGAATCTTTACAAATGGCAGCACTGTTGGAGCAGATGTAACAGCAGCGCTGCTGCTGGTGTGGACCAGGGAGAGTGGGGAGCGGAAATACAGCACTCCCACAGGGTCCAACCACTCAGTCTGACTGCCGTCATCTCTGTGAAGGCTTTACATGGCCGGTTAATGGAGCAGACAGTAGTTTTTAATTGAAAATCCCATGTCTACAGGGTCTGGCCCATGATTGGCAGCAGCCATGAGGAGTTGCAGATTCCAGGGAAGTGGAGGACTCACCCTGGCGGCAGACCAGAGAGGGGTTCTGTGGCTGAAGAACAAACAGACAGCAGGATGTTGCCAACTCAAGGCAAGGAAACCATGCAGGCTGCTGGTGACTTGGATTCACACCAGGCTGTGGACTGCTGGAGACTGGCTAAAGAGGTACCAGGTATTGGAACCAGGACGCGAGAGGGTGCTGAGGGCACTGTAGGTCTCCTGATCATGTCAGAGGTTCAGTTCTGGAGCTTGAGCTGTGGATGGTTTGGTCTGGACTCTGTGTGCCTGTTTTTCATTTCACTGGAGTTGAATCCATGGACACTCATTGACTCTGAGGGGATTATCTTTTGCTTCTCTTTCTCTGACTGTAGGAGAACCTTCCAACATTTCCTAAAATGCCAACTAAAGCAAATCCCATGTAATATTACACTTTTTATTACATGACAATAAAGGAATTTTCAAAAATTAGGCATTTTCAGGACAGCTTATTTCTATCCACTCAATTTTTCTGTTTGGTTCTGACTTGGCCAACAATTCAAAGGATTGTTTTAAGCCAGAAAAAATCTGGGAATGCAGGAGATAAAATTTAAAAGTACATGCCAATTGATCACCTATGGTGGCATCTGAAATAATTTTCCTTTACATTCACAAAATTGAATTTTATCCACTCAGTATCTACATTTTTCGCACTATGCCTCAAAAGTGGACATGTATGAAATAAAACAGAAAAAAAAAATCAGCACCTTGAAGCTCAATAACAATATTCTTTTCATGGGTTACAACTTCATCAGCTTTTTCTCATTGCCAATCCTCTGAAATTTTTTAAAACTTTAAATTTTTAAAAACCACTTAGCAAACATATTACAATATTTCAAACGTAATCCAAATACATGGTATTTTATTTAAAAAAAGGAAAAAAAGTTAAGAAAAACAAAATAAAGAAAAACCTCCTATTAATCCCCCCACCCCTACAAACTGACAAAAAGAAAAAGAACAGCAACGAGAAACCCACAACAGGAGTACTTCACTTTACAATACCTTAGATACATAAATATTTATAGAGACCTATATTTAAGTTTTAATGCCAACAGTTTTTAAACATGGGTTCCACATTTTCCAAAATGTATGATATTTATCTCTTAAATTATAAATAACTTTCTGGAGGAATTCAACTCCGTACTTCTGCATGCCATCTATCCATTCCCAAACCAATATCAGACTTCCAAGCTATAGTAATACATTTTCTAGCTATTACCAAAGCAATTTTTACAAATTTTACTTGATACATATTCAGTTTTAATCCCTCTCGTATCCCTCCAGTAAAAATAGCATTGGAACCTGTGGGAATTTTACTCCAGTTATTCGTTCTAATAAATTACCAATTTCAAGCCAAAAAGGTCTAATTATGGAAAACCGCCAAATTGAATGCAAAAAAGTACCAACTTCTTGTCCACATCTAAAATTTAAATCTCAATGTATAGTTGAATCCTCTAAAATTTAAAAACGCTTTAAAACACAGAATTCAACTCTATAAAATTAACTTTCTCCCCCCCCCCCCCCCCACCCCACCCTCACCCCACTGAGGACAAAATCTGGATGAAAAATATTTCAATAAAAAACTTTAAGTCGCACATTCAGACTTAATGGAAACATACTAAGATAACAATTAAATAGTTCACCTAAAATAGAAACATTTAAAAGAGCATTTTACATTCGAAACAAAGGTTTTTATGCAGTTTTATTACTGATGAACTACAGATCACATGTATTTGACATTTTGCCCATACTGAGTTATTGCTATCAACAACCAACTTATTTCAGATTTATTCTCAGAGTACACACATGACATCACATACAACCCTGAGATTCTTTTTCCTGTGGGCAAGGCAGAATTACCCCTTATTGGTATTGCAAAAAAAAACTGTACACAAACTACTCATGTAAAGAACTGTAAACAGATCAAGTGTACAACTAAAAGTCCTTAAATGAGTGTGTCACTGTAGAGTCTGATGGTGGAAGTGTAGCAGCTGTTCCTGAAACTGGTGGTGCGAGCCTTTCCTGATGGCAGCAGCGAGAACAGAGCATCTGCTGGATGGAGTGGATCCTTGATGATGGTTCCTACTCTCTGACGGAAGCATTCCTGTCACCTGTGATGTCCTGAGCTGTGTCTGCTATATTTTGGAGGGCTTTATGCTCAGGGTTATTGGTGTCCCTATACCAGACCGTGATGCAACCAGTCAGCACTTTCCACCACACATCTGTAGAAATTTGCTAGGGTTTCTGGTGTCATACCAAACCTCTGCAACCCCTGAGAAAGTAGAGGTGCTGATGTGCTTTCTTCACAGTATTGGGTCAGGAATGATCCTTCAAGATTGTGACTCCCAAGATCTTAAATTTGCTCACCCTCTCCATCTCTGATCTCCCAATGATCTCTGCATCATACAACTCTGGTTTTTCCATCTTGAAGTCAACAATCATTTCCTTGGTTTTGGAGACAATGACTGCAAGTTTGTTGTGGTGCACCATTCAGCCAAGTTTTCAATCTCCCTGCTGTATGCTGACTGATCACCTTTCTTTATTCAACCCACTATTGTGGTAATGCCATCAAATTTGTAGATGGTAATATAGACATACTGAGTTACAGAGTCATAGCTGTAAAGTGAGTGGAGCAAGGGGCTAAGAACGCAGTCCTGTGGTGCTCCAGTATTGTTGTGGAGAAGTTCTTAACAATCTTCACTGATTGTGGTTTGGAGGTGAGGAAATCCACGATCCAATTACACTGTGGGGTGTTAGTCCCAGGTCTTGGAGTTTGCTGATCAATTGCTGATGGTGTAAATTGCCAAACTGTAGTCAATGAAGAGCATCCTAATGAATGCATCTTTGCTGTCCAGGTGTACCAGGGCTTGGTGTAGAGCCAGTGAGATGGCATTTGCGGTAGACCTGTTGCAATACTTGGAATAAGGACCTACAGTGTATTCTTAGTGACAAACATTGCGAGGGAAATAAAAAATATTTGGCTCGGTTTTTAACAAAATTTAACAAAAGGCAATGGGTTATTTTAACACCTTTGAAGTTTTTCTCAAAAACAGCCCCATCTCATGAGAATTTAATTTTGCCAAAACTGTTACCTGGAACTACCATCCTCATCAAGCACCTCCAGGGCCTCAAGAATTCTGTAATCTCTCCCGGATTCATGTACCAACAAGGTGCTACTCCTTAGATGCCATATCTCTGCTGCCTAATATGGCTTCATCTCGTTAGGTTGCAACTCTGAAGTTCCTAACATAATCCCTTCTGGCTCTCCTTCTCTTGGTGTCAAAAACTACCTCTGACCAAAATCAACGTCTCTTATGGTTCAACCAACGTTTGCCTGATCATACTCCAAAGAAGCACCCCACCATCTTCGTCAACAACTGCTATTTATTATTTCAATATTCTTACTCAGTCTTCATTTATCACAGATGCCACCCACATCACAGAAATGCTAGGCTCAATCACTGTTCCTATTTTAATTTCCACTCCTAATTTATAATGTTTATCATTTTAACTACAAATATTTGAGAGCCAAGAACTAAATTTGATGTCATCCAAATTATGTTTCTGAAGATAAGTTAGCGTAGAAGTTAGCGCAAATCTTGTGCTGTCTATAAGGAGTCTATATGTTCCCCATGTCCGCGTGGGTGCTCCTCTGGGGGTTCCGGTTTTCTCCCATCCTTCAAAACATACTGGGAGTTGTAGGTCAATTGGGTGGCACGGATTACTGGACCGAAAGGGCCTGTTACTGTGCTGTATGTCTAAATTTTAAAATTAAAATAAAATAAAATTAAACTAAAATACCTTGGACTTTGTTTCTATGGATATATTTACTATGTCATACTGCAGAATCTTTTTTTAAAAAAAAGCTGAACTTTGTTCTCCAGGCTTCTAGCAATTGTACTTAAACTACTTGAATAGCTGAATGTAGTTTAACTTCTAATTTTGCATTATTTATCATAGCAAGATGAGTTGTTTCACCTTGCACCATGACTAATGAAAATAACCCATTATTGGAGAATACAGGAGAGTTCATACCAAACTGCTCCATGATCTGAAAAAATAATTTTAGTTATACCGATTCCTTTTGTTCATACACTTAAAATAGATCTTTACAATTGCATATTGGCTGATGATGGACAAGATATTCACATTTCTGTAAATAAAATCAGAATTTCTGGAACATTTTTGGTAAAATGAAAGGTCACTGATGTGGAATATCAGGCTTCTCTCTGGACTGTGCATTTCAAATGTTGGTTTTTAATTCAGATCTCCAAATTTAGCAGTACTTTGCTTTGTGTTGTTTCTCAAAGCTAACCAATCTCACCTTTTTTTCATTCAAACAGACTACATTGCTTTTTCACAAGTTAGTTACTGCTTACTTACAAAGTCACAAAAATAAAAAAAGTCGATATGAAAATATAGGGATCCAATAATCCATTTTAAGCTTCTCTCTAGCTTTTCAAAAATGAAATGGCAAGTTAATTCTGCAACTTTGCAATTCTATAAACACAAAAAACAATTAGAAATTAAAAGGTTTCAGGTGGCCTTGCGGAGCAAGAATATTTGAAGGTAAAATGCCCAAATTCAGGTAACAAAGAATAGATGTTTTTAAAATTCCTTCGCACTTTCATTCCATACATTACAGCTCAAAGCTACAACAAAAATATCAAAATTGCTCAAAATACACATCTAAAATCTTGAAACAGTCCCATGAACAATATTATTGAGGCCTTCATACATTAAACATTAGGTTTACTACCTCCATATTTGATGACATTTGTGCATTGCAGTTCAGATTATAATTGAGTCTCTCCATTTGAAGTGAGCAAATTTACAAAATAAGAGATAATGTTTGTCATAAAATTTGTATCCATTATTGTTCTTCTGGGCATGGAACTTCCCATAAGCTCTCACAGCAGATGGAAAGCATTTGTTTTGACAACGCAGACATTTACTTTTCACACAAAAAAAGCAAAAGTGGCATGCAAGAGAATGCTAAAACATACCGTAGAAGTATGCTGGTAGTGTGCCAGTGACTGTGAGCTCATGCAGGGTGCTTGAATTTCACTCTGAGGTGGACTGTAGATCTGTTGTATGGTAGAGGGCATTGGCTCATGAACAGATGAGTAAATTACACTCTGTTGGCTGCCTTGGGAGTCAGAATATAATGTTGATCCTTGCCCACTGTCACAAGTGCTGTCAGCTTTAAAATACACAATAATTAATGTATCTGTTTATATGTAATATTTGTAAAAACATAAATGAAGCAATATAAATAGCATTTAATTCTGCACCAAAACATTAAAGTGTGTTCACAACATGCTCCCCTGCTCCACTGCATTTCCAAATGATGATCTTGGTGGTGGGGGGTGGGGGGGGGGAAAGAAAGCTGCAGGGGTTGATATAAGTACTTGCAGGGAAGGGGAAAAAAATAGGAAGTTATGGTGGCTCAAAACAAGCAGTGGCAGAAACACTTAACTTTGTGGTTGAAATAAATCAAACTAATCTTTAATAAGAAAATTCACTTCATATGATCAAATTTTTAAAAAAAATTGCTCACACATCATAGATGTAATGCTGGTCAGCAGACTTGGCGACATATGTTGATCTGCTTCAGGGTCTTCCACTTCTGAGGGGATTGGTTGAACTTGCTGGGAGGTGTCAATAACTTGGTGAATACATTTCTTCTGTGTATTGCAGTTCTCCGTTCTTTGTGCATTAGCTTCGTTCACTTGCTGACTCCTTTCTCTCCTCCACTTAATTAAGGCTACTCTGTCTCGTATTGACTTGGCAACAGTTTTAGAATCACACTCTTGAAAAAACCCAGAATCAATCTGTAAAAATGCCAGGATTGTATTAAATGTCATAATGTACAAAAATCATCCATCCTTCCCCATTCAAAGTTTGTTGGACAATATTAAATTATTAATAAAGATCAAGGTTACAGTTGATTTCAAGCAAAAAGCAAGTTGCTGGCGGAACGGCATGCCAAGCAGCATCTGTCGAAGGAAACAAATGGTCATAAATTTGGGTCAAGACCCTGGTTTGGGATTGCCTCAGCTGCAGAGTTTTGCTCAACTTTCTCAACATTTCAACTAAAACTTTGTCCTCAAAATTGGAGAAGATATCAAAAGATATTGGAAAAGTGGGCAAAAGTCTGATGAACATATTTGTAGGACTTTAGCATCCAACATTGAGGTTTCTCCGCATACAAAATATAAATAACCAAAGCCTCTTTCCTCTCCCACGTGCCTCATTTTCCACATATTTATTTTAGTGCTACAACAGATTAATCCAAGTGCATACCAGAAGAAACAGAAGATCTGCGCTGCCTCGACATCCGAAATTAAAATTTCATTCTCACCTTAAATGCATCTCAGCATATGATTTCCCCCCCCCCCCCATCATATTGAGAATATTAAAAGGCTGTTGTAAACAACTAAAGCCATCTTGAACTGAAAGGAATGATGATTCACTGTCAATAAATGTTTCCTTTCCTTTTTGCAAATGCAAAGAGATATCTCAAAATTAGGCAGAATGCCTTCCCATGCATTCTCAACATCAGCGCATCGCTGAACAGTTATGGCGTCACAGGTTCACCCTTTCAATCCAAAATTCATTCTGCACTGAAAATGATCTTTTACCAAACCCATAAAGAACAGATTAAAAGAAGAATATGCTATGCACCCTGTAAATGTATCTTTCTTTTTCCAAATTCATCGATTTTATAAATTCTATAAAGAGACTCTTCATTGTTTGCACTAATTAAAAGCATCTAACTGAATATACTTTTCTCCAGGAAAAGTGTGAAAAAAATTAAGATGCTCATAATATGAAATAAAAACAGAAAAGGCCAAGGTACTCATGGTCAGGATTCATTGGTAAAAGAGGGAGAGTTAGTGTTTCAGGTGGAAGACTGTTCATCAGTATTAGAAAGCAAGCAAACAATTTTTTTTTTCCAATATTTTTCCCCTTACTTTAAATGTATCCCATTTTTCTGTACATTGCATTTTACATCTCTCAATGCAGTTATCATGTCATCAAAAATAATGAAGTGGCAGGCCCCTCAACTAATACAAACAACAAAGCAACAGGAATCTGAGAATGGAAGAGTATTACATGTTTTTCATAAGTATGCACCATCTGTGGCTCCTGCTGTTCACACTAAATTGAGAATCCCAACCTCAAGTATGACAGAAATAGGAAACTATCCACTCTTTTCGATCCATAGTAGAAAGTCAACATCCATGTTTGAGTTCTGGCAGATACTTCTCATTAAGCATTTAAGAGGTTTCTATCAAATAGCTGCACATAAAAAAAATGATACATTTGACCACAAGGGTGAAAGATGCAAGGGAAGATGGAATTGAGAGCTTTTTTTAATCAAAATAATACTGGTAATATTTTAAGAATGCCTAGAAAGATGATAGAAATTTAAAGTACAAGGTAAAATTGTTTCCTCAAATGTCAGGGAACTCAACATCAGCGTAAAGAGGCATAGAGCAAGCAAGAGGAACTATTCCAGCAAAGAGACATTTCTGCTGATTACAGACTTCCTCCTCTGGGTCACTCATTTTCGACTGCCAAGACCCAACCTTGTTTTCTTTCTTCCGACAGCTACTGTCCTATTCCATGTCCTCCAGCCTAAAAGTGTAGGTCCCTACTACTCAGCGAAATATAATTTGATGTCAAATTCTTATTGACTCAGCAAATCAAAGTGGCTAATGCAGTCTGGAGGATGAGTTAATAAAATAAATTTTTGCTAAGTACTAGGAGCACGACGTACATTGATTTATACCTTGGAAACAGACTATTGTCAATGAGATTAATTTATGGTTCTTGAGAGAAATGTGATCTCAATTTGATAGTTTTTCAGCTTGTGAAGAACAAGTCAACAATAAATGAGAAGATGAGGACAATTGTGCAGTTATGACATTTAAGCAGCTCATTGCACATGTTTTAAAAACTATTTCATACTTCTCATCAAATGCACATTGAACTGAAAGATTAAAAACTTCCCTTGACAAGTGACCCAATGAATAATTTAGTCTTACAATTTTACCAAGGATAATCAGAGAATTTTATACAAAATGAACCATCAGTGTAAGCCTGGCAAAGTTGAAAAACAAATTTCTATCATGAAAATTTTGGCAAAAAAATAGAAAAGATAGTGGGAAATAAAAAAGTTAAATAATGATACGGAAATTATTTGGTTTGATATTGTTGGCCCAGACCATTCACCCAGAATTCTTACCTTCACCACCTTTCACTGAAATACAAGACAAACCTTCAGCCTCTCAATCAAGACTAGCATATACTTCTTACCCAATGCATGTTACAGTGGAGCAAGAGGTGGAATGTATTAATTTGTAATAATTACCTGCAAAACAACAGAAACATCCCCAAGTGATCCAAACACTGCAAAATACATTGGAATGTCAATCGATGCTCTTGGCCATCATTCAAACTATACAGTGCCCTTCATAACATTTGGGATAAAGACATTTTTACCCTCAATTTTCTCGTGCTCCAGTTTTAAATTTGTAATCAAACAATTGACGTGATTAAATTGCACATTCAAGGTTATTTCTATCATTTTGATTTGACCATGTGTATATTACAACACTTTTTGTACATCATTCCCCACATTTGGCTTCACAGGTTTAATTGCTTAATTGGTGCAGGTATAAGAGAGGAAGGCTTGCTTCTAAGCTTTTGATCACCTTTGGAATCTCATTGTTATTTTTCAACACGAGGACCAGAGATGTGCCAATGCAAGTCAAATAAGAATGCCTAGAAGGCATTGACTATTGTCAATGAGGCTGAAAAACGCAAATAAAACAGTAGGATCACCAAAATCAATAGTTTGGAACATCATTAAGAAGGAAGAGCACATAGGTCAGCTCAGTAATCACTAAGGGACTGGTCTTCCAAGGAAAACTCCACTGCTGATGACAAGAATTCTCATTATAATGAAGAAAAATCCCCAAACATCTGTCCGACAGATCAGATATACTCTGCAGAAGGCAGGTGTGGATGCATCAATGACTACTGTCTGCAGAAAACTTCATGAACAAAAATACAGGATACATTGCACTATGCAAACCATTAGTTCGTCACAGAAACAGGATGGCCAGGTTACAGTTTGTCAAGAGGTATTTATAAGAGCCTGCAGAATTCTGGAGAAGGTCTTGTGGACAAAAGATTAACTTGTATCAGAGTTGATGGCAGTAGCAAAATGAATTCCGAGGTGTGCAACAATATCTTATCTGCTCAAGTTTGAGCCAATGCGTCCAAATTCTTTGGACGAAGCTTCATCCTTCACCAAGGCACATTGCTGAAACAACAAAGGAGTTTTTCCAAAGATAAAAAAATGGGAAAATTATTGAACAGGCCAGTTAGTCACACGATCCAAATCCAATTGAGCATGCCTTCCATGCGCTGAAGAGAACAAGTATAAGGGTAAAAGCTCCTGAAACAAGCAGGAGCTGAAAATGGCTGCAGTAAAGCCCTGGCAGAACATCACCAAATAAGATACTCAGCACCTGCCGATGTCAGTGAATCACAGACTTCAAGTAGTCATTGCATACAAGGGACATGCAACAAAGCACTAAACATGATATAATACACACACATATGGTGCCTGGAAATGAGGAGGCAATGTATGAAAAGTGCTATAATTTCTAGATGGTCAAACCAAAATGTACACAAATACCCTTGAATAAAATCTGGAATGTGCATTTTAATCACGTTTGATTATAAATTTACAAGTGTGGAGCACAGGGGCAAAAATAGGAAAGAAATTTCTTTGTCCCAAACATTATGCAGGGCACTGTAATTTTTTTTAACCATTTCTAAAACAGCAATAATGAGACTTGCAATAATGAGACTTACCATTTCTTGTGCAACATCCTCCGGATTTTCTTTAGTTAAGTCAAAGCTGAATTCAATTGCACCATTGTCCTTCGGTTTTCCTTTCAGTTTCTTGGGATCATCAACCCAGAGTCTCATTGCAATTGAATTTTTTGTTCCATCATCTTCTTCAGCAAGTTCAACCCTTACCCCAGTGTCCTCCGCAAAGAATGCATGATTTAAAAGATCTTTTATACCATATCTGGAAAATATTTCCACACTCAATTATTCAGTAGGGGTAAAGTTTGTGCTGGGCACAATAAATACCAGCACATTTGGACAATATTTTAGAATACAACATTTTATTCTACTTTAAAATATGCTTTCACCAAGAAAATTAAGAGTTTGATTTCTACAGCTGGTTGTAGATTTATTTTAAAAAAAACTTTAGTCAGTTCATCACCTGTAGAAAGAACAAATGCAGAACCATCTTGTATTTATTTTGGTATACTGCACATATTATCTAAATTTAAAGATAAATATTTAAAGGTTTAAAACTGTTAAAATGCTTGTGAACAGGATTTAAATGTGACTATGTTGGATGTGAATTGGGACACAATTCTTAAGTTGGTTAATAGTTCTTTGCTATGTGCTCTCCGCTATTTATTACAATTCAAAGAGGTACATCGAGCACTTTTGTCTCAAGCTAAATTGTCTCACTTTTATTCCCTGGTGACAGGTATAAGAGCGAAGAAGTGTCATTAATTCACAAGTTCTGGAATTGTCCTAGTCTACAAAAATACTGGAGAGAGGTTTTCCATACTTTATCAAAATTGTTTAATAGAGATTTAACACCGAATCGTTTGATGGCCCTCTTCAGTACAACAGGAGAGAACGATTCTTCTTTAGATGGTTTATACCTTGGGAACAGACTATTGTCAATGAGATTAATTTACTCTGATGGTTTTTATTTCTTTTGTCTCACTTTTGGCGAGATGTGACATTTTACATAAATGGAAAGATGCTGCCCCACCTACTCATGATCAGTGATGGCGAGACATCATGTCCTCTTTGAATATAGAAAAGATTCGTTACTCAATTAATTATTCAAATACAAGATTCCAGAAGTTATGGAGGTCATTGATGACTTACTATCTTAGTTTATAATTTCACTTCAATGTAATTAAATTATCTGACTCGTAGCTTTTCCACATTCCTTATTTTTATTTTTTTTATTTTTTTTTTTTAAAAAACACACCTTCATTTTTCTTTTAATACTAATCATATATAGAATCTGGCAACACAGTTAGGCAGGAAGTTTGAGATTTTTCCTTTTTTTTTTAAATATAAAATTATTAAAGCTTTTCTTCCCCCCCATAAAAGGTACACCTCATTTAGAATATGAATTATGGACAGCATTTACAATTCATGTATGTTTTTGTTATACAGAATGCCTTATTAAGTTTGTGTAACTATTCATATCTTATTGAATTTTACCTTTTTCTGTACGTTCTTTGTTAAAATTAATAAAAAATATTTTAAAGAAACTTAATGTCACTACATTCAAACACAGGTTTTTCTTCCATATCTTAAATGCAAACTTGTGGGCTTCTAGTGTAATTTAAATCAAGCTGACAAATTCAAGCTCTAAGTTTCCAAATCTTTACACATTATACTTTGAGACAAACTGCATGAGAAAACAGTGATGGCTGTTTCAAACATCAGATTTGCAAAATTATTATTGTATAGCTTGATAATGTCTTTTAAGTTATATTTAAAAAAAACCTCAGATTCTACAGAAGCTATATGCCCACTTGAAAATGTTATAAATGGAAAACAACCAAGTTTTTTGGAAATGTATGAAAAGAACCATATTTGGGTTTTTTTTTAAAAAACACAATTAATTAAATTGAAATCCCAAATTTGTCAAACTATTTTCAGGATTTTTACAACTGATCAGATCTAAAAATCAAAATGCATTGTTGAATACATTTTCTTTAAAAAGACTAAAAGTACATTTTGTAAGTTAAATCAAGGACTCGCTGAAACTAGCGGAAGAGTATTTACTGCAAAAACCTCAGAGTAATCAATTATTATTTCCAGGAAACAATAAACTCTTGTTCTCCATTTTGTTACAAACCTTTCTTCTTTATTTTGGCAGATACATTCTCCAATGATCTCTCTTATTTCTGGATCTGTGACCTTGCCAAAACTTGCAGGTTTTACTCCCTGGAAATTTAGAACAAAGTTGTACCAACTGGAGAATCAATTTATTACTAGCTTAAACATGGTTGATAATCCTTTGAAATCAAGAGTATACCAAATGAATATGGTAATATAAACACTTTAAAAGGACATAATGAACTCCAATTGTGCTTCGAATACAAATATCACTATTTATTCCATTTTAAATTTTCCAACATCCAAAGTATCGGTTCTTCAGGAAATTTTCCGTCAGTTCATTGGTTTTTTTTTAAAAAATAAACATGTTTGAAGGTCAGAAAGATAACATCAGAACACAGAAGTCAAGATAAACTTTCACTCCACATGGAAGGCTTGGCACCATACAATGTCTCCATGACCTTTAAAATTGTAAACTTCAGTGAAAAATTATGACTTTCAACGCAACACAAATTCTGAATGCATCACATTTAAATGGGAGATTTAAAACATTTGTCCAAAATATCAGCTTCAACAAAAGGTACAATGCATTTGCACTCAAACTTTTCCACCACTTGAACCAATTATTTTTTTAAATAATGCCTTACGCTTCCATTAGAAGTTAATTTATCAGCAGAAATCTCGATGAATAGCAAACATTTCAAAACCTGATTAAATTTATAAAATGTTGTAACCCAACAGTTAAATTCAAAAAAATGCCTCTTCCCCAGAGGCACCCCCAAATACCCCAACAAAATGAACCATTTCTATGTACAATGAACTTCTATGCACAAGTTTCCTATTTGTGTGTTCATTGATACATTTCTCGTGTGCTTAGGGTGGGCACCCTAACCCTAATTTAAAGACAAATACCTTAAACCTCCAGACTTTAATCGCTCACGCAGCCTTATGAACTAAGTAAAAAAAAAGTGATGATGTCCATTCAGGCAATGTGATTGTGACCATCATGGGCCAATACTGATGTCAGCTTTCCCTCCAACAGAATGTTGATGTAAATATTGCAACTAATAACTCACAAAGGGTAATTTCCACAAACTGCAACACCCAAACTATTTTCATATTGCAATCAATGCTTAATGGTGATGAACAATGGATCTAAATGATAATATTTATTAGGGGACAAGAAAATCGATGGGGGAGGTGTGAAGAAACGGGAGTAATACATTTGCATTCTGGGAACCAGCATGGACCCAATGAAGAGTTGATAACCTCCTCTTATGTCATTACAAAAACTTAGTCAATGTTTCAAAGATTTTACCATTGAATATTTATTCATAAAAATACAAATTAAAATATTAAATGTTAGAAAATACATGAAAGCTGTTAGAATTAAAAGCAATCATTTTCAAAATTACAAGTAAATCCCCTTCTGTACTTTACATACTGGCATGCAAAAAATATTAATACTGCAAATATAGTTTATCTCAAATCAAGACAACTCATCTACAGAATATGAAATGCATAGCAATAAACTAAGTTTTGTCTGCAATTGTTATCTTTAGGTTATGGCAATTTAAGCCTTCCATTTCTCTTTGCTCTTCATGTCCTGTATTGCTTCAATACAATCTTTCTATGAAACATTTTTAAAAATTGCAGGCTTTACAGCAATACCTTTAACGACCATGCTCACATTAGGCCCTTTCATACAGTCAAAAAGTCCAAGTGTAAAGACAGAGATTCTCTGTCCTCACATCGGAAGACTTCCCTCCATGAATGTGCCCTGGCCGGCTCCAAGGCACTGACTACAATCACTCTCGGGGGAAGGGTCAGTGATGAAGCAATGCACTCCACCACCAGCATGCATATAATGCCACTGCAAATAGCTCGTGTAGAGCTCGTCGAAAGAATCAAAGAGTTGTGGATCCAAACCAAGGCTTTTTATTAGCAAAAGACAGGAGCTCTTCACAGGTGGCCGACCAGTCCGGAATGATCCGACCTGGCTAGGGACACAACCCTTTAAGGCCCAGACAGTAGGCGTGGCTTAGCTCTCAGCCAATCGCTGTAAGTACAGTCTAGATACAGTAACTATATACACTATATACATTGGTGATAGATCTGTACTATCACAGCTCGCAACCCATCTTTCCTCTGTCTCCCACTCACTCACCCCTCTCCTCCATGACTCCCCTCAGGGCAGAGGCCACCAGGCCGCTTTGGCCTTCGGGGCCACTAATCAGCGCCAGCAAGCAGAGCAATGGCTATCTTCCTATCCATAATCCCCCATATATCTGGAACCGTTCAACGCCCAACAGCAACAGTCGCCCCACCTACAGTGTCTCCGGACGATGCACCGAGCCTTTTAGGACTGCTTAATGAACAGGTAAGTTTAAATTTTTTATCCATCTCTTCAGAAGACCTTGAAGCTGAGGCCCAGCATTAACAATAAGCTTCCATGAGCAAACACCCTCCCTAAACCAGTTTCCACCTTTATTATAGACGTCTTCCAGCCTAAAACAAGCTTAAAGCCTTAAATAATTTAATCATTACCTAATTACCTCTTTTGTTCTGTAGGTACTTTGCATATTACTGAATTCTATCTGACAACTTTACGCTCAATTCTGCATTGATTATAATCTTCACTATTCACATCACATCCAATTTTAATCTCATCTGCAAACTACTTCTTCGTCCAGGTCATTAATAAGAATCACAAAGAGCAGTGGAGCCGGAAGAGATCCCTGCAGAACAAGTCACTGACCACCAGGAAGAATATGTATTACCTTCTGCTTTCAGCAGCCCCAAGCCAAGGGGCTACAGTCAAGGTTCCATGAATTCCATGCTCATGATTTTCTGAATGAGTCTTCCATTGGTTGGGGTGGGGGGGGGGAAACGACACACCTGTCAAATGTCTTACTAAAATCAATATCCACCACATCTACTGCCCAACGTTCATCAATTTCTTTTGTTACTTCCTCATCTTAATTAGGCTCATGAGGCATGACTTACCCTTCAGAAGCCATGCTGACTATCCCTGAGAAGGCTGTACTTCTGCATGTCCTTGCCAATCTGGTCTGCCAGGATTCTCTCCAATAGTTTGCAACTGGTCTCTAATTTCCAGCATTCACCCTATGACCTTTCTTAAGCAAGAGGATCATATTTTCCATTTTCCAATCCACTGGTACCTCCCCTATAAGCCAGGGAGGATGCAACTATCATGGCCAAAGCCCCAGCAATCGCTTTCCTCACTTCCAGGAGTAACCTGTGCACCTCTCTAGTCCTGCAGATTTATCAATCAAAATATTTTTAAGAAGATCCAACACTTCCTTTCTTAACCTCCACATGCTCCAGCACATAAGCTTATTTGATACTGACCTCATATTGTCCAAGGTCCCTCTCTCTGATGAAGCGTATTCATTTATACCACCTCCCTTACCTCCTTTGCCTCATGGCACATTCCCTCCTTTATCCTTAAGGAACAATGCCTTCACCCTCATCATCTTTCTGTTCTTCACACAAGCAAAGAATTCCTTAGGGTTTGCCTTAATCCTACTTGTCAAGGCAATCTCATGCTCCGTTCTAGATTTCCTCTGTCCTTTCTTCAGTTCCTTCCTGACTACCATGTAATTCTCATGAGTCCTTCCTGTCTTTTGCTTCCTGAACATTCTGCCTGCTTCCTTCTTCCTCTCAACTAGCTGTCTCACTCTTGACAACCAGTTTCCTTATCCTATCACTGTTTCCCTGTCTTACAAGAACAAACCAATCCAGAACCCAGTGCAAGTGGTCCCGAAACATCTCTTACTTGTATAGCATCTGTTCCTAATTTGCTCCTGCTTAATCCCATCATAATTAGCCCTTCCTCAGTTAATCACTTTGCCACTTTTTCTCCAATTCTTGTCGATAGCTCCCCCAGAGGTCTGTCACCTGACCAGGTTCATCACCCAAGTCTAAATCCAGTATAGCTTCTCCTCTGGTAAGATGGTCCACAAACTGTCTCAAGAATCCTTCTTGGAGACACTTAATGACGCAGCAGCAAAGGAGATCACCTCTCCTCCAAATGATCAGGTGCTGTGTCTTGCAGTGGCCGATAATGAAGAGAGAGCTAGGCAAGGTCAACCCACGGAAAGCTGCTAGACCAGATAACATTCCCAGCAGAGTGCTCAGGGAATGTGCAGCTCAGCAAGCAGATGTTCTCACCAACATCTAATATCTCCGACATGCGCCACAGTCCTTGTGTGGTTCAAAGCCACCACCATTGTCCCCGTGCCGAAGAAGTTGTTTGTGTCCTGCCTCAACGACTACCGCCCTGTCGGACTAACGCCCATCATCATGAAGTGCATCGAGGGGCTCATCATGGGACACATCAAGCTCCTGTTGCCCCTGTCATTGGACTCCCTGCTCCAACTGCTCTACGGTTGACATCACCACTGCCCTCCATCTAGCCCTCACCCACTTGGAAAATAAGGACTCTTATGTTTGAATGCTCTTTATCCATTTCAGTTTGGCATTCAACACAATCATACCTCAGTATCTGATAAGGAGGTTGAGCCTGCTGGATCTAAACACCTCCCTCTGCAATTGGATTCTTGACTTCCTGTCAGGGAGACCTCAAGCAGTCCTGATCAATAACAGAACTTCCAAGACCATCACACTGAGCACCAGTTTCCTTATCCTATCTTCGTTTCCCTGTTTCAGTGGAACAAATCAATCCAGGACCCAGTTCAAGTGGTCCCCAAACATCTCCAAAGATGATTCACCAATGCTGTTCATTCTGCTGACCCATACTGTGCAGCTAAACGTAGCTCAAACCATAACATCAAATTCACTGACAGCATGACCATGGCGGGCCTTATTAGTAATAATGAGGTGTCTGCCATCAGAGATGATGTGCAGTCGCTATTGGACTGGTGAAGAGCCAACAACCTGTATCTGAACTTTCTAAAAAAAAGCAAAAGAGATAGTCATCGACTTCAGGAGGACCCAGGGGTGGTGGTGGGGGAGGTGGGGGGGAACCACGCTCTGCTGACCATGACCTTTCCAACAGATTTACCAAACCTGCCCACCAGATATTTGTTTTCCTCACTTTCAGGTGCATCCACACTGTAATGTCCCATATTGTTCTATGTTCACATCCCTCATAAAGCTTTTAACTGTGCAAGTTTAGTCTTGAAAAGAGCATTCCAGAATATCACCCAGTGGAAGAAGCACTTCCTGCTTTCACTCTTAACTAGCTCCAATTTTAATACAATAGCCCCAAGCTTACTGTCATCTGGATAAATGGTATCTCTAATCATCTTAAATGAATCCATCATTATAAACATTACAAATAAAATACGCTTCAACTTTCCAAACTTGGGGACCAAAAGCAACCTTCCCTCATTTTTAAATACTTCAGTTCTATATTTTGGGTAAACTTATGCTGCATTCTTCCAAGGTTAACACACAAGGTGAAGTGCCTAAACTTGACTGGTTGGGTGAGCAGGGTTCACTATGAGCCACAACCACCGCTTTTTGCATTCGATTCCCCATGACTGTCACTAACACCAAGATTTTACAAAGTTGTGTAGCGCATTGAACAAGTTCAAGTGAGCCAATGTGTTCAGAGAAAAATTGCTTTCCTTCCTTTAGGTAAGGTAACCTCAAGATGTACCTAATTTACAGCTGTAATACTACTAAGATATGATCTTATGAGACTGACCGACTTGGAGAGAAAGAGATTTAAAGATAGAGATTATAACATGAATACTCAGTAAACATCAAACAAAAAGATCACATTAATGTCCAGACACAATATTTGAGTTTCTTCCTCTACAATGCTGCTTGATATACTAGGGATTTCCAAACACTACCTATTTCAACTCATTGAATATTGTTGAACAATCAAAGTAGAATAGAAAACGTTCTTCTTCCACACAATGGAAGATAACATTTATGGCATATTTTGGAAAATTCTGAAAAGATGAGTTTATACTACACTGGTTCTTTTCCTGCCCAGCTGTGTTGTGTGCAATATGCAGAGGCTGCAAATGAATTAGAAAGTTTATCAGATAATCAGAAAGGTGACAGACACAAGATGTTTTTAAATGCAGCATTGTACAAGTTCTCCCCTTAAAATATAACTTTTTTGAACTTTCAGGGTCTATTAAGTTGTAATGCCTCAAAAATTACACTAAAACCAGAGTTACAACAAAGGCGATGAGTTAGGAGGGAGACTGAAAACTTGACTGAATGGTGTACCTTACACTCAATGTCATCAAAACTAAGGAAGGAAAAACCAGAGGTGTACGATCCAGTGATCATTGGGGGATCAGAGGTGGAGAGGATGAGCAAATTTAAGTTCTTGGGAGTCACTATCTCGGAGATCGTTCCTGGAACCACTACACTAATGGCGTTGTGAAAAAAACACATCAGCATCTCTACTTCCTCAGGAGTTTGCGGAGGTTTGGCATGACACCAGAAACCCTGGGAAATTTCTACAGATGTATGATGTTACGAGCCCAGAGGACCCCAAAACCCAGCAGCAATAGATATTCACCAAGACAAATGGTTACTTAAACAAATATTGCTTTTAATTATCTTTAAACATGAAAACAGAATCACACTTTTACTTATCATTATTGACTTACCCAACTTAACCCCTTCTAATTTTAAGTGCACATGTATGTGATCTATGTGCAAGTTCAGAAATATTCTTTGATCCCCAGTTCAATCTCGACCTTCCGCTTTCCTTGCCTTTGGGAGGCAAGTTTGAAATCTTGGGGGAGGAGGGGGGGAGGAGACAAGTGGATCGCTGCTCCCCACAGAACACCTGAACACAAGACTGTATCAGCTGTAGCTTTCCCACAGAGGTTGAAACACCTGCGTGTGGGAAATACGATCCTGATATTAAATACTCTATTTCACCCACTTTCCCTGGTAATGTTAAGTAAGCACTGTGTACTGGGGGTGAGAGGAAAGGTCTCCTCGTCGGCCGAGTATGGTTTGTCTCAAACTTCCCCTCAGGCCGGGGCCGCTGCTCCGGGCTGGAGTACACGGACCGACAGCCCAGGCTGCGCCCGATTGGAGCCAGACTCACTTCGATATTCAAGGGTAAACAAACATAAGTGTTACTTCCTCTAGGCAAAGGGTGGGTAGAGTAGGGTTCATATTTTTATCTCTCAATGAACTCGTCCAAATCTGTCCCACCTGTCTTCCTAGCTAGTCGTTCTCAACTTTCCTTCGTGGGCTTAAGAACAGCTACGATTTTGTCTCCTGCCTCACCCATCGCTTTTGGGAGATGGCTTCAGGAGGCCTCTCAGCCTCGACGTGCTGCAAATGATGTCAAGGCAGTGTGGGCAGGACTAGGCCACAGTCCCGAGGAGCCGGCGTTCACTCAGATGCAGCTTTCCATCAGCTGGCATGTTCAGACGACAGAAAGGCATCTTCTCTGCGACCACCTGAACGTCCCAGCTGCACTCCTCCTGCCGCGCCTGCCAGTGCATTATCTTCATCCATACACTTGAAAGTGGCTTAAGCTTACTTAGCTCTAAACTTAACCCCACTAAGCGCAAATGTAAATGTGTGTAATTCAAAGTCCTACTCTGAAAAGTCGGTCTTTAAAAGTTCAGCATCATTTTAGTCTTGTATGAAGGTCTTAAATTCTCAATTCAGAAATAATTATAAAGTACTTTAAACATGACATCTTCAGGCCTATTTTACTCACAATTATGTTTTCCATTCAAAGAATTTGCCCTCTTCTCAAAAACAGCGAATGTGGCTATTTTCTTCCACAATGAATTTACAAACCTAGACAAAGTTTAAACGAAATGGCCAAACACAAAAATAGACCAATTTGAATTTTGTCTTTTTTCCCCAAAGAGACAGTAAAGTAGTCTTCATTAATTCAAAATCCATGGATTCTGTGTTCCCTTTCTTCTAAGAGTAACATAAAACAGACCAATTCTGGTTACTGTAACTCAACCCTATCTTTCACAAGGTTTCCAACCCTGTACATCGCAGGGGTTTGACTTCTGTGAACTCCAAGCTGAACTGTTCCAAAAATGAAAACAAATTGTCTGAATCTGGTAATACATTTCTCCAAACCACGTGTCTGTGGCATCATCACTGAGATGAGTCCCAATTCTTGGAAACCACATGACCATCAGTTTTATTTCTACCAAAATTCAGTTTCTTGTTCAAAACCATTCCATATCCATAACAACCTTATCTCTGTTCAAGAGGCTTAAGTGGCTTTGATTAAAAACAGATGGCTTCCTCCCTTCCCTTCTTAGCCATAGGACCGGACTCTGTGCCAGAGACCTGATCTCTGTGGCTTGTCCCTGGTAAGTACCCCCCTCCTCACAAACAGTATCCAAAATGTATACTTGCTATTGAGAGGATGCCCACAGGGGTACCCTGAACTGCCTGCCTATTTGCTTTCTGTCTTCTGACTGTCACCCATCTACCCTCCTCCTGCCTCCTAGGTGTGATAGTGTCCCTATAACTCCCCCCTGCCTCCCGAATGATCCAGAGTTCATCCAACTCCAATTCCTTAACTCAGCTTATCAGGAGCTGCAGCTGGATGCATTTCTCGAAGATGAAGTTGTCAGGGATACTGCTGACTTCCCTGATGAGCCACATTTTGCAAGAGGAGCATTCCCCTGCCTTGGCTGCCATCCTATGAACAAAATGTATGATATCTAAAAATCTTGCCCTTCCCTGTGCCTACCTAATCCGTTTTATTTCTCAAATAGGGTGACCTTTTCTGACTTCAATTCCAACTAATCCTGACCTCTTACCTGTTCTCTCTGAAGCCTGTTAAGCCAAAGCCTGACTCTGCCCACTCCGCCAATAACCGCTCCCTTCTTTGTCTTCAACTGATGAACTTGATTGCCCAATGGTGGAAAATGTGCTGATCAGCTGCATCATGGTCTGGATTGGAGCACCAATACCCTTGAGCAAAAAGTCCTCCAAAAAGTCATGGACACAGCCTTGGACATTACAGGTAAAGCCCTCCCCATTATTGAGCACATCTACAGGGAGCACTGCTGTCAGAGAGCAGCAGCAATCATCAGGATCCACGCCATCCAGCACACGCTCTGTTCTCACTGCTGCCATCAGGAAAGAGGTCTAGGTGCCACAAGACTCTCACCACCAGGTTCAGGAACAGCTGCTTCCCCTCCACCATCAGAATCCTCACAACAAACTCAATCAGGGACTCATTTAAGGACTCTTACTTGTACACTTTGATTTTTTTTTAAAAATTCTCCCTGCATTGCGCAGTTTGTTTACATCTGATATGTTTACAATTCTTCATTTGTTTACATGTACAGGTGCACTCCTACTTCAACCATAGCCCATCCGCACATACAAACAAATTTTTTTTTAAAAATAAAGAAAAATATACAATTTTCACAATTACATTGAAAATTGGGCCTATGAAAAATAACAGCTCCTCGTTCAAATTTAAATTCTTCGCTTTCTCCCAGCTGATTCCTCATCCCTATCTTTCCTCCAGCTCTCCATCCCATTCCCTCTCCAATCACAGAGCCATCCCCTTGTTTGCTGGTGTACCTTCCCTCCCTTCTCCACCTATTACTTCCTGACTGTGGGACTGTGCACCTCCCACACCACCCCCCCCATCATTTTGTTCAGACGCCTGCCCACAATTTGTTCATACCTTGATGAAGGGCTCAAGCCTGAAAAGTTGGTTACGTATCCATTCCCTTTGCTTCGTTAAGTACACTGTTTGGCCTGCTAAGTTTTTCCAGCATTGTGTTTTACAAGAATTCTAGGTGTCCTTTGATTTGGAATGCAATTGTGTGGTGGATAGCACTTTGATGCACAACCTGATAAAATATCCTTGCCAGATGCTTAAGCAAAGTGTGCCTGTAAAACTAAGGCTATTTGTAAACTAACCATAACTTGCTTTGTTACATAATATTTAAGGGTTCTTTTCTTGGATAATACTCACACTTGTAACTTTTCGATAGATCTGGGCAGCATTCTGACATTCAGAGTATGGGTATTCTGAGGTAGCCATTTCCAACATGCACATTCCAAACGCGTATACATCCACAGATTCATCATAGTGTTCTTCATACATTTCTGGAGCCATGAATTCTGGAGTACCTGTAGATAATTAAAAGTAAATGCATCATTCCAATAACAACTGTTAATAAACAGGAAAAATTGTAGATTAGGTGGGATTTGATTTCCTAATATACACCAGGCATGCACAGTTAATGATTTTAATTTCAAAAATTCCTCAAGGCCCAAGCCACTATTTTACACATCTACCCTGACCACCTCCCCACCCACAGATGCAACAAGGACAGGATTCCCTTGTCCTCACCTATCACCCCACCAACATCAGCGTTCAGCATAACATTCTCCGTAGTTTCCACAATTTGCAACGGGATCTCACCACCGTTGGAGACACATCCTCATCTCCCTTCTCAATTATCCTCAGCTCTGCAAATCTCCCAACCTCTCATCCTTTCCCACTTATCATCCCCAGTAACTACCCCTGTTGTGCTGCACTTGCTCTGACATCTTCTCACCATTATTCAGGATTATGAACAAATGAAGCACCACCAAAACAGAATCTGTAGGTCATTAACTGCATCCAGTGCTCCTGATGGGGCCTTCTCTACTTCACAGATTGGGGGATTTTTTTTTTGTTGAGCATCTTCTCTCCATCTGCTGCAACAGCAAAGACTTATCAGTGGCCAACAACTTCAATTCCACACTCCATTGCCACACTGACCTGTCTCTCCATGGCCTCATGTACTGCCAAGTTGAGGCCACCATAAATTGGGGGTACACTTTATATTATATCTTGGCAGTCTCCAACCAGATGATGCAATATCTAATTCTGTTTAAATTCCACCCCCCCTCCCTTCTTTCCCTCATTTCTGTCTCCATTCCTCCAGCTCTTGAGCCCTTTTCTTTCCTTCACCAATCAGAACTACATTTATTAATCCTCTGCTCTGTCCCCAGCAATTTTCTCATTCCCTTCCCAGATTTCCACCCATTATTTGTTAGACCATGCCCCTCCCCTTCCCCTTTTATTTCCACTCGTTTATTAGGTGTCTGTCTGATTTTTAGCATTCCTATAGAAGGACTCAGGCCTGAAACATTGACGCCTTTTGCTTTCTCCTCTCTCGCGTCGGCCCCAAGGGATACTCAGTCATCAGGGACTGCATGACGTACGAGATGGCCATCGAAGGCCCACTACACGAGGCCCCAGAATGACATATGCTGGCAAGGCACCAACTCTCACAGCGTCAGTAATGACAAGCTGAATCACTGGACTACTATGTCCTTGAACTATGGATGCTGACAAGGAAGTGCCTCTACGAGGCAGTCTCAGCTCTGGTGAGGGAGAAAGAACAAATCCGGCTAGAATCAGTTTGAGATACGTGAGGCAGCAACAATTGGAGTTGGGGAAGAAGGACCTTACCAGGACCCTTGATCTGGTGAAATCCCTCGAGCAGGCCTATCTGGGAGTGGACCATCTCTCTAATGAAAGCGGCGTCCACTCAGAAAGCCAGGTCTATGGATCACAGCTGTCACAAGTATTGATGACTGTGGCCACACGCGACTGGGATTGCTACTTCTGCAGACAGGCCAAACACCCCCCTCGCCAAATGCCCCGCGAGAGACTCCTTGTGTTCTTAGTCTGTCAGGCAAAGGGGACCCTCAGGAAGGCTCCCACGTGCACGGCCCCTGAACAGTCGCAAACTCCGTGCCCAAGCCCAGAAGCACAGGCCCCTGCCTCTCCATGCTGCTTGCCACCACCATCTTGCTGTGCCTTGTGGCAGGAACCGCTACTGGAAAATAAGCAACGGCAGGAATGGTGGCCATCTTGATGCTCCTCGTGGTCGATGCCACCTCTCCAGCCTACAGATCAAGACGACGGCAGCAGGGGGAGCAATGCAGCCTCTGGACTGCTGGCATCAGTCGTCCTTGACAAAGAGAAACTCCATCAGCTGAGTAAATCGACCATGGAGGTGAGGGTGAACAGGCACTTAACGGACTGTTTCATCAACACTGGCTCGACAGAGAGCTTTATAAACTCTATGACTGCTCGGGCAGTAGAAATTAAAGGTTTACCCCGTGGACTACCGCATCCATCTAGCATTGCAATTGCATCCGGCAACTATTCAGAGGTATTGTACTGTGCACTTAACAGTAAAGTGGGAAATTTTGCAAGTTCTGACTGTATGTATTGAAATGTTTTGTGCTTCTGTGTTGTTGGGCCTAGACTTTCTGTGTCACCTTAAAAGTGCGACCATTGAGTACTCAGGCCCAATTACGATGTGGAACTGAAGGTCCAAAAATCCATACACTAAATGCAGTCTCTCCACACTGAATATCAAATTCCCCCACCTCCCCCCCGACTGTAGGCTGATAGCCACAAAGAGCATGTGATACACTGCAGGGGACAGAGAATTTATTAGAGTTGAATTTATTAATTAAGTGGCTGCTTAAAGAAAAAAAATCAATGAACCCAGCAACAGCCCATGGTCAGCCCAGGTAGTAATGGTGAGGAGGTGGGGGGGAAAGACCTCCCTATCCCACCACCATGAAGGTGCTAAGGTGGTGCCTGGGCTTCTTCTCATACGACGTCCAGTGGGAACCTCATAATACTGACAAGGTCTGCCCCCTCTTAAAATCCACCTCCTTCCTATTGTCAGCTGAAGCCCAGGTGGCTTTTAACTACGACAGGAGCTACATTGTGAAAGCCGCCATGCATGTGGTGGAAAGCGAAGCCTCCAATGTAGTTCTGGCTGTGACCCTTTACCAGGCAGGCAGGCAGGCCAGTTGCTTTCTTTTCCTGCACTCTCCAAGGCCATGAGCTGCAAAACCAATCTGTGGAGAAAGAGGCTCAAGCGATTGTGGAGGCTATCAGGCACTGGAGGCACTACCTGGCTGGCAGGAAATTCACTCTGCTCACTGATCACCAATCTGTAGCATTCATGTTCAATAATACGAACAGGGGCAAAATAAAGAATGACAAGTTCGCAAGGTGGAGGATTTAACTCTCCACCTATAACTATGTGATAGTGTATAGGCAAGGTCCACTCAATGAGCCCCCAGATGCCTTATCCTGAGAAACCTGTGCTGCTGCACACACCAGCCAGTTGCGGCCACTTCACGACAAGCTCTGCCGCCCGGACATCACCTGCATGGCCAATTTTGTCAAGGCACGCAACCTGCCCTTCTCCATCGAAGACATCAGGGAGATGACCAGGTCTCCACTGAGTGGAAACCACACTTCTACCACCCTGATAAAGGCTTCCTGCCCCTTTGAATGACTCAGTGTTGATTTCAAGGGGGCCCTTCCTTCCACCAACAGAAATGTGAACTTTAATGTTATCGATGAGTACTCGCATTTTCCGTTCGCTATCCCCTGCCCAGACACCTCCACCGTCACAGTCTCAGAGCTCTGCCCTCCATTTTTACCATGTTCAGGTATCCCAGCTATATTCATAGTGACTGGGGCTCATCGTTTATGAGCTACATCAGTAAGAGGAAATGCCTGCAGCAGGACGACTAGCTACAACCCCCATTGAAAAGGAAAACACAACAGTCTGGAAGGCTGTAAAACTGGTCCTCGAGTCCAAAGGCCTTCCAGACTCATGCCAGCAAGAGGTTCTGCCCACTGTGCTCCACTCCCTAAGGTCACTCCTCTGCATCACAACCAATGAGACTCCTCTCAAACTTATGTTTGTATCCCAAGGAAATCCACGTCGGGGACCACTCTTCCAGCGTGGCTAACAAGAATCCAGCTGAAAAGCATGCGAGAAGCAAAACTGACCTGCTGGTCGAGGAAGTGTACCTACTGTACTCAAATCTGATGTATGCCTATGTGGCGTACCCAGATGGCAGGGAGGACACGATCTTGATCAGATATCTGGCACCTTCGAGAACTGAAGTCCCGACGCCCACAGTGGGCCTGGAACCTCCAAGAGCTACCACTAGACCTGGGACCCCAAAGTCCCCCTCTGAGAACCACAGGAAGTTCTGGAAGAGCAAAGCCCACCAGTGCCAAGGCGCTCAACCAGAATAACCAGGCCCCCTGATCGACTCATCTGATAAATAACTGCACAAAAGGATCTTTTGAATGGGGTCTCTGTTTTTGCAGTGAACACTGGAATTCACTGTCTGTATGTAGAGTAGACGGCCGACCCCTCCTCTTGGCTCCGCCTCCGTCGGCCACGATATAAACCCCATTTTTCTGCCTTGCCCTCGAATGACCTGAAGACCTCTAAATACTGGCCGTTAGTTGTAAGCTAATAAAAGTGTATTTGTGCTTCTCCCAAGTCTCTGAGTTCTATCGATCACGTTACAGCTGCATGACCTGCTGAGTTTCTGTGGTGCTCTGTTCGCCAAAATCAGACACACACAAGGTAAAGACTCTACAACAGGCTTTAATCCACAAAGACTTCCACAGAGCCAGGCTGGCTGTGGCTGCAGCAACTCTGAGTGAGGCCTCGGGAGGCTTACATCCCGGAGGGTGATTGACACCCGATGGGGTGGGACTTGATCCATTCAGGCCGACTGATTGGTAGCCGGCCAGGTGTCGTCCTGTCCCCTTACACTCCTGCAGGTACAGAGGTTGCCCCCTGCAGTAGGCCGGTGGTATAGCACCACAGTTTCTCAAGCAACTTTTGTATAATGCAGTGGTCCCCAGCATCTTGCATCTAAGCCATCAACTTTAAGTTTTAATATTTAGCAAGCTTGAAAGAAAACTTCAATTTATACGGGTGGATCAACAGACTTGAGGGGTAAATCGCTCCATTCAGGAATTTGCAAGCATGATCAGATGGTTAATTCTTAGCTCACAAAATAACTAAAACAAAGTTTTGGTACTTTGTGAGAAAAAGAAATTCCGTAAATTATGTGCAAACATTCAGGATTCATTAAAAATGTACACATTTCCATTTCACGTTCCTTGCTTGAAATACTGTCCTAGGAGTTGATAACATGTGGATCTATTGAACTCTTTTGCTTGAAAGAACTCAAGCATATAGAGGGTCCTGTTCCTGGGATTTGTAATTAACACTTTTTTTTTGCAAGAGAAAAAACATGATATAACCCCATTTCCTGAAATAGTTAAGCCTCCCCTTCCAGAAGTCCTATTTTATTTTCTTTCGGTAATATATCACATAGCCATCGGTTTTCTAAAGCTACCGATGTACTTCATACAGATTTTTAATTTCAAATATCTATGTTCACCCAAACACTGTCCCGAACTAATGGAACACACACAAATTCAGTTGCTGAATACCACAGAACCTTTTATTTGTGAGGCTACCAAAACACGTCAAAATGCATTCATGTTAAATAGAGAGTACATTAGGTAAAGAGGAAATAAACAAGGAGCCAAGGGTGTGAAAAATTGTGGAGATGTGGAAAGAAACCATTTTGAAAAATTCAAATATTTATGGAAGAATTTGCATGAAGTCCAATTTCCCCAAATAAATAACCCATGGAATTCCTCTACAAGTTACAGAAAACTTGCAACTTCCCCACCTTTGAATTGGCTTTGAAATCACATAAGATATTTTTAGTTTTGTTGCCATCTTTTTCAGCTGCAACCTTTGTGTACCACTAGCAATTTTCAGAATTAAGATGATACCAGTGATGGGGAAAATAATCCATGATTGGATGAAATATAATTTTGCATTAAATATTTTGTAATATCACACTCAACTCCAATCTATCCCTGATTTATCACAAATTAATTTGGAATGCATATAAACACATATGATTAACAAGAGTGGTTATAAATTAATGAAGACTGTCAGACAACCAAGGTTATTTTTCCTTCATTCCAATCCCACCTCATGCCCTGGTAAAAGTTTATAATTAGCCAAATATAGGAACTCTTATATCCTTATATCCGGGATAATAGGATCTTAATTCAGAACCTTGAGTTAAGTAACACATTATTAAGACAAAGAAACAACGGTGAATAATACCATGCAGAATTTATCTGATTCCATAACTGACACAAAACTCAATGCTTAGAATTTTTTAATATACTAATTTTTCATCTAGCACTTTCTCCCACTGAGCCAATAATGACAAGGATTATACTAAATTTGAAGGAAATGGCAGATATTTACCTATAACACTTTTAGCAAAAGAGGCACGCTTTAAAGTTGCAAGCCCCAAATCTCCTATTTTCACAGATCCAGTGGGTCCAGTAATAAAAATATTATCGCATTTTAAATCCCGGTGAATAATTGGTGGTGTTCTTGTGTGCAGAAAATATAGGCCTTTCAATATTTGGCGACACCAGCTTCGCATAACTTTTGTTTTCATCACTTTAAATCTTTTTAAATACCTGAAAATAAGTACAAACATTTTTTAGCAACTGTGAAAAAATAAAGATCAAAATCATAATTTTGAATTTCTCAGGAATCTCAACTTCATCTATGCACGTTGAAACTAAAGGGCTTAAAACAGGCAGATACATTTTCATTTTTGCCCTCAATTAAATTCTGCGCTTATTTCCACAGATGCTGTTTTTCTTGGCCTACTGAATGTTTCCAGCATTTTGCTTTTACTTCAGATTTCCAGTATCTACAAATTTTTGTATTTCCAGTTAAACTCATTCATTTCACATGATGCTTCTTACAGAACACAAAATAATTGGTAAAAATATTGCCTGCAGACTTCAATGGCAATAATACAGGTTGATACTAGACAATTATTTAATTAAATGTTGTACTTTCTACCATTAGAATCATGGTGACTAGTTGAGTGGAAGGATAGGTAGCAAAAACTAGTTACCCTGGTACTTCAAACACAACTTCATCACAAAGCTGCAAACCCACATCACCCATAAATTTATTGAAATAAATCAAAATCTTTTGGGCAAGAAAGAAACTTGGGAGAGGGAGAGAGGGAAGAGAATTTAGGGATCATGGATACCAATAGGGTATTTCAATTAGAATTTTGATTTAAAAAAAAACACATTGATTTATATGAATAAGTGATATAGCATGGAACAGGCTTTTTGACCCAACATGTCCATGAGAACCAAGATGCCATTCCAGTCCAGCTCCATTTGGTCCACATCCTTCTAATCCTTCCTCTTTGTACATCAAACCAAATATCTTGTGAATGCCAAAATTTCACCTACTTCTCATTTCTTCCTTCCCCCTCAGATCTCACTTCTCCCATTTCACTTTAAATTTATGGCCACTGGTTCTAGAATTGGCTAGCCTAGGAAGGAGACTCGTGGTTTTTTTAAATCTCGAAGATCACCCCTCAGCCTCCTGTCCTCTCAGGGATAAAAACAGAACCCATCTTACACTTCCATACAACTCAAGTGCTCCAGTTTCAGCAACTAGTGCATTTCCTCAGCATCCCTTCCAACTTATTGATAACCTTCCTGTAGTTGGCTGACCAGAATTGCACACTCCAGAACTCCAATGCCTTGTACAGTTGAATAACGAGGTCCCAACTTTAGTACTCAATACCCTATCCAAATTTTTGCAAATTTGGAGCCTGTATATGCAAATATTAGGCATAAATATGTAGAAATGTTCTTCCAACCTCAAGTCCTGTGTTAACCTACTTCCTTAAAATGAAATGACTACACAAGATCGGTTTAATTCCAATGTGTTAGAATGTGATGCTCCAGGCAATCCAAAGTTTCTTTTTATAAGGGTCAGGGGACAAGGAGGGAAAGGGAGGGGATATAATCATCATGTAATGAATGAAACTCTCGTCAATTTAAACATTCATTGTATTGTACATAATGATTTACTAATTACATGCATACTTCAATGGTAAGGAAAAACATTTAAATAAAATATTCCAAAAACCCTCCAAAGAGAAACATGCCAAACATCATCTTCACCACCTTCCCTAATTCTGTCACTTTTAGAAAACACCGTACCTGTACCCCTCAGTCTCTGTTCATAATATTCTCCAAGGCCATGCCATTTACTGTGCAAGTTCTACTGTTTTGCCATACCAACGTGCAACAACTCTGTCTGAGTTAAATTCCATTTGCCACTCTTTGACCCATCTTCCCAACTCATCTAAATCCTGTTGTAAACTCTCATCCATCCTCACAGTCCACCAATTTGCTTTTGCATTTCAATGATTTAATTATTGTATTTAGGGTCAAAAAGGCAAGATAATTCTACAAATATTTGATAGCTAAAAGCTTGAGCTAAATTTTTTCATCATACAAGAGCTCAGCAAAAGGTGTCCTCCTTTTGAAATCGAATCAATTTCAGCCATCCAAATACAAAGAAAAGCATTACAAATGCTACCATTACGATAACTGGAAAAACCAACAATGCAGAAAATTTAAAATTTCAGTCAATGTACGCAAGTAACTATTATGGTTTATTGATTACTTTATCAAACAGATGTAACACTTCACACACAATACAATTCTGCAACCACTGGTTAAAACAGCCCCATGCATTTTTCACTTGCATATATTCACTACTATAAACATATGTAATTGATCCATAACCTGCAGTTTTTATTTTCCCCACACAGATCCTTATTTAGATTTTAAACAAGCTGCACTCCAGATGTCATTATTTTCCATTTCAGTTAACTTCTCTTTCAAGGAGTTTAAACAATAAAATACCATACTAAGGGACTTCATGTTAATAAAATGCATATTATTAGGAACAATGTCTGCCTGAATTTAAATAATTAAAGCATTCAACAACAGAAAAAAATTCTGATCAAAGCCATGCTTCCTTAAGTGTCATTTGCATTGCATTGCTTTTAAAACCTTAATTTGAGGATACTCAGTTTCCCCTAAACAATCCAAATACAGATAAAATTTGGCAAATTATTGTATCTATTCTTGTTCAATATCTGGTTCATAGATATCTTGTAGCAAGGTTGCTACAGTTAGGTTATAGCCCTAAGACTGTAGCTCGAATCTGCAGAAGAAGAAAAACACACACCCCAGTAGAGTGTATTCAACACTGAGTTTATTCAGTGGCAGCTGTGCCTTTTATAGCCAGCTCAGCTGCGTCACCATCGGGGCATGGCTTGAGCAGACCAGCTGTTGATTGGTTACCTCGGATGCCCAGGCCTGATTGGGACCCCTGCAATCCACCAGTGGTGATTGGCCAGTTTCATCGCTTTGCCGGTGGCCTATGGAATTGGGTGTTTCAGCCTGCACAATGCTTTGCTGGTTGCCACGTTCAATGGCCAATTCTTGTTTGACCCGAGGTGTGGGCCGCAGGCACTACACGACTGTGATAAATCTCTGCTCAGCTGTCTATCTTCCCTTCGGCTAGCCTTGCTGTACTAACATTGGCTGTGCATTATCTCTACTGTTAAGAACATTCCCCTTGGATATAACTGTATATGCATCTATTGTCTTTCATTATTGTACCATGAGTTTCTGCTAATAAAAGCCATGATTATTGTTTGACCACATCGTCTTTGTCTACTTCATCAACTGGCACTTCAACGACCCTCCCCTCAGAACAGGCGATCGGGGCAATGTTTTTAGGAGCCTGATCCTTGTGCCTTGCAGTCGGGTGAGTGATGGGCTAGTCAAAGTCCAAGTAGGATGGTTTCAACCAGTCAAATGTGAAAGTCTCTTCTCTGCTGCCTATGTCCAAAACACAGGTGGAGCCCTTGTGTCTGAGGACACGGTATGGCCCCTTGTAAGGCTGCTGTAGAGGTGGCCGGTGAACCCCAGGCCGAACAAACACGTATTTACAGTCAGAAAAGTTCTTTCTTTGGGACGCAAGTGCAAGGTTGGCCGTGGGGTCTAGATTTAGCAGGGGCCAGGGCGCCTAGGCGTTTGTGTAGTCAGGATAACGTGGTCATCGGGAGCTCCCCAAAGTGCTCAGGGGCCGTCACAACTAGGGGTGCACCATAGACCCTCTCGGCAGAGGATGCCTCAAGATCCTCCTTGGGTGCGGTGTAAATGCTTAACAGGATCCAAGGGAGTTTGTTAGCCCAGTTAAGTCCAATAAGCCATGCCATTAAGGGTGCCTTAAGATGACTGTGGAACCGCTCCACCAACCAGTTGGTCTGTTGGTGATATGCCGTGGTGTGGAGGAGTTGGGTCCCGATGGCATGTGCTAAGGCAGTCCATAATGGAAGTGAATTGGGCCCACCCCCCGTCCAATTAAAGTGTTCAGGGACCCCCAAAACACACTACCCAAGTGTTGAGTAAAGCCAGTGTGCATGCTTTTGTGGAAGCCTCTGATACTGGCGCTGCCTCTGGCCATCTGGTCAATCATTGTGAGATGATAACGTGCACCTCTGGGTAGGGCCCCCAGAATGTCAATGGGCACATGGCTGAAGCAGTGACGTGGTAGCTCAAATAAATGTGGTGGAGCTTTGATGAGTCTGGATTTTGGATGACTGGTACTGAGTGCAAGTCATGGCCCTCAGGGCGACCTCTTTGCAGAGGTCATGCCAGACATACCTGTTTGCCACCATTTTGACTGTAGTCCTGATGGTAGGATGAGCTAAGTTGTGGACCGAGTCGAAAACCCACCTCTTCAATGCAGCCAGAATGACAGGGCGTGGTTGACCCGTTGAGGTGTCACAAAGTAGTGTGCGATTGCCGGGGACGATCTAATGTCCTCCAGTTGTAAGCCAGTCCGGTACGCTGGAATGTCAGGGACTACTTGCTGCACATCAGCCAGGGCCCCGTAGTCGTTGCCAGGGATAGGGTCGTGCACCACCAAGACAGCCGGATGGGATAGGGTGTCAGGCACCACAATGTCCACTGTAAATTCAGAAATGTAGGACATGTGCTGCTGTTGCTTGGCTGACCACAGATCTGACACCTCACTGAAGGCAAAGGTAAGGTGTGGTCCATGTAAATTTTGAACTTCCTGCCTTCCAGGAAGAAACGCAAGTGTTGAATTGCCAGATATAAGGCTAACAGTTCTCTATCAAAGGCCATGTACTTGAGCTCTGGTGGCCTGAGGTGATTGCTGAAGAAGGCCAGCGGTTGCCATTGTCCATTTACCAGTTGCTCAAGTACAATCCAAACACTGTGCTGGAGGCGTCTGTCATGAGGGCGGTTGGGGCATTTGTCCGCAGGTGCACAAAGAGGGTGCCATTGGCTAGGGCATTTTTGGTGGCCTGGAAAGCTTCGGTCACCTCCTGAGTCCATTGTATGTTTTTATTGAGTCCTTCCATGAGGGGAAAGATGAGATCATGATCCAGGCCACTGCAGATATGAAGCAGTGATAAAAGTTACCATACCTGCAAACTCTTGTAGTCCTTTCACCGTCGATGGCGTGGGCAAAGAGGAAATAACATCCACCTCAATGGGTAATGATCTGGCTCCATGTTGGTTGGTATGATGGCTCAGAAAGTCAATAGTCTCTCGGCCAAACTGGCACTTGGCCGATTCAATGATTAGGCCAAAATTGCTCAGCCTGGAGAATAATTGTTTTAAGTGAGTGGCGTGCTCAGTGCAGGTGTGGCTGGTGATTAAAATGTTGTCAAGGCAGACGAAGACAAAATGCAGATCCCAGCCCACTGCATCCATCAGCCTCTGGAAAGTTTGAGCTGAGGTTTTTTTTTTAAACCCAAAGGGCACGCAGAGAAATTCAAACAATCCAAAGGGGGTTATGATAGTGGTTTTTGGGATGTCTTCGGGGTGGACCGGGATCTGGTGATAGCCTCTGATGAGAACCATCTTTGAAAATATCTGTGCCTCTTGCAGGTTAGTGGTGAAGTCTTGGATATAGGGCTTGGGATTTGTGTTTGGTATGGTGGCCTCGTTGAGGCGGCGATAGTCTCTGCATGGCCTCCAACCACCCGCTGCCTTAGGGACCATGTGGAGAGAGGAGGCCCAAGGATTATCGGAGCACTGCACAATGCAGAGTTTCTCTGTCTTTTTGAACTTGTCTCTGGCTAGGTTGAGTTCTCGGGGGAGGGCCCTCCACTCTGTAACGATTTGGTGCCTCACCCCACATTTGGGTTCTGCTGAATGCAAGTGAGGCATGGTGATGGAAGAGAATTCTGCTAGGACTTGAGTGAATTCGTTGTTGGCAGTACTAACTGAGTGCAGGTGGGGGATGGTGAGTTCATTGTCATTGAGCGAGAGTGACTGAAATGTCAAAGCATGCACCAGCCGGCTCCCCTCGATATCTACCAGGAGTGAGTTGGCCCACAGGAAATCTGCACCCAGGAAATCTGCACCCAGGAAATCTGCACCCAGGAAATCTGCACCCAGGAAATCTGCACCCAGGAAATCTGCACCCAGGAAATCTGCACCCAGGAAATCTGCACCCAGGAAATCTGCACCCAGGAAATCTGCACCCAGGAAATCTGCACCCAGGAAATCTGCACCCAGTAATGATTGTTGCATGGTCACCACCATAAACTTCCAAGTGAATTTTCTGTCCCCAAAGCGTAGGGGAATGGTGCAGGTGCTGAATGTTTGGATGCTGAAGCCGTCTGCCACTTGTAGCTCCTGGCCCATTTTGCCACAGTGGGCCTCCAGGCTGATCAGGGGAATGACACTGCATTGTGCCCCAGGGAGTCTTGAATGTGTAGCAGGCCATGCAGTTGGCCGGTCATCACAGCCATTAACGATGGCCGGCCTGAGCATTTCCCTGGGGAGCGGCATCAACGGACCTTGGAATCCCACCGTCAGTGATAGAATCAGTACTGCTCACAAATGGGGTGTGACGTTCGGGTGGTCGGTCGAACGGTGGGCTTCCTGGCCGGGCGCTGATGATGCAGTGCTGTCACCTGCTCGAGTCCCTCTTCACTGTCCATAATAGGTCTGCTCAGGCAGCAACCTTCCTGAGGTCATCAAAGTCTTTCTCCACGATGAGCCGCCTGATGTCCTCGGGCAGCGTCTCCAGGAAGATCTACTGGAACAGTGGCAGGAGGTGTGGCCATCGTTGAGAGTGAGCACGTTGCTCATGAGGTCAGAAGGGGCCCTGTCCCCCAAACTGTCGATGTGCAACAGTCAGGCAGTGGACTCATGCTTTGAAAGCCCAAAAGTGCGGTTAACAACTCCTTGATGACCACATACCTTCCTTGGTCTGGAGGCTGCTGGAGGAAGTCGATGATGCGGGCTGTGGTGTCCTGATCAAAGGCGCTGACCACATGGTAGTAGTGTGTGTTGTCAGCAGAGATCCATCAAATGGCGAACAGTGCTTGCTGGAACCACGCCCATGGTTGTGACGTCCAGGAGTCAGGCAAATTCAATGCTGTGGCATTGATCGCAGGTTCCTCTTCCATCTTTGGGATCAAAGTGCCGTTTGGACCATTTGGGGTCACCACTGTAGAGAAGTCACTATGGCTACAGCTAGGTTATAGCTCTTTGTTATAGCCCTAAGGCTGTAGCTCGAATCTGCAGGAGAAGACACAGACACACACAGACACACACACACACAGACACACACACACACAGACACACACACACACAGACACACACACACACAGACACACACACACACAGACACACACACACACAGACACACACACACACAGACACACACACACACAGACACACACACACACACAGACACACACACACACACAGACACACACACAGACACACACACAGACACACACACAGACACACACACAGACACACACACAGACACACACACAGACACACACACAGACACACACACAGACACACACACAGACACACACACAGACACACACACAGACACACACACAGACACACACACAGACACACACACAGACACACACACAGACACACACACAGACACACACACAGACACACACACAGACACACGAGTGTATTCGACACTGAGTTTATTCAGTGGCAACTCAGCCTTTTAAAGTCAGTTTGGCCATGTCACCACCAAGGCTGTGGTTCGAGCAGGCTGGCTGCCAATTGGCTACCTTGGATGCCCAGGCCCCAATTGGGGCCCTTGCAATCCACTGGCTGTGATTGGCCAGTTTCACTGCTCTGCCAGCAGCCTATGGAAACGAGTGTTTCAACCCGCACGATGCTTTTCCGGTCACCACGTTCGATGGCCATTTCCTGTGTCAGCCCATGGTGCAGGCTGCTACAATCCATTACTTTTGTCCTTTCTATAGGCCAGAGAGAGCAAGAGAAAGAAAAATACAGCAACATCAGAAAATATTGCACAAACAAGCATCTATCTCTTAATGCTATCATCCATTGTTGAAATTGATCACAAATGAGAAAACTGAATAAGGAACATACTCAGTTTTTTTTCAAAATTTTATTTTCGTTTTTCAAAACAAGTATGGTGTCACTTTTGAAAACTAATTTTTAACATATTTACACATTCTTTTAGTACAAATTGCTTCCGAGATTCAAGTACAAAGTCAATTTGTTATTCCGCCCCCCCCTCAATATCAAAAGAAAACAAAACAACCAAGATAGAAAATAATTAAAAACTCATTGTATCTCTAGTCTTTCTAATTTATTTCCACTCAAATATTTCACTGCTGTTGACTTTTTATATTTTGTTCAATTTTTAAATCTGTGAGCTGTTCTTATAACTGGACAAAAAAAGCTCTAGATAAGGTTGCCATATTATGGCACAAGTGTCATATTTATTTCTTAAGTTTTATGTTAACTTCTCAATGGGCACACAATTGTGCATCTCCGTGGACCATCGAGTGATGATTTGGGAGGGGGCAGAAAAGAGTCGGACTTCCAGGTGATCGCAATAAAATACATTTTTGCTATCGACAGGGCAATACGTACAAACTTAATTTAGAATTTTCTTAATTTTCTGCGGACATCTACCAGGTTTCCCGATACATAGAACTCCAGGTCCAGCACATATTTAGTTTTTTTTTAAATCATAAAGTTTGCCTTTAGATTTACAAAATAAAATCCAGTTATTAATTGAATTCAAAACATAAATCAATTTTTTAAAAAACTATATACACATTAAAAATAAACTAAATGCAGTGGATTAAAAGACTAAAATCTGCAAATATGATTGAAGTACTACATATACTAAAATGCTGACATTAGCATTCTATTTGAGCCAAAGCCCATCTACAAGGTACGACCAAAAAGGAGGCAGATGTGCCTAAAAAGTGGGGGGTTGGGGGGGGGGTGTGTGTGTGTGTATGGAAAGTTGGAAGGAGGACAGTACCACAGGCAAGAGGTCAGAGATGGATAGCAGTGCATGCATACATGAAAAAAATCTGAGATGTGATGGGGGGGGGGGGGGCACCACAGGGGCACGACGGCCGGAGGAGCAGAGTTCAAAGGAGTGCAGTGACAATTTTGGTTGGGGGGGTATGGTGGCAGAGAGAGGAGGGGTAGGAGAAAAGGAGCTCAGAGGGTAGTTGAGCAAGATGAGAGGATCTGAGAGCTAGGGAATGGGAAAGGAGAGATCAAAGATGGAAGGAGAGCTTTGAGAGGTTCAAAGCAATAGAGAAGGCCAAGGAGTAGGGAAGGGAGGGAGGAGATGAGGCCATGAGATCCAGCACCCATGGAATCCAAGGTGTCAGCTTTACAGAAGAAGAGGTTGGTGCAGTGTTCTGGTCAAGCAGATGGGAAGGAATTGGATTACAAGATCCATGTGGTAGAAGAGATGGAGACACCATAATGGGAAAAAGTGACCAGCAGTGGGCATGAAGAGGGTTCACAGCATTATTTGGTGCTGATTTGTTTGTGCACACGCATATTACAGCAAAGACAAGAGAGACATCTACACCACATTGAATAAAGACCATACCAAATCTATTCCAATGTTCCCCTGAATTTTACATTTGTAGTAGCTCCTTCAAGAACACTATCTTTGAACTCATGATCCAAAATATTAAAGCAACAGGTGGGCTTCAATTCTGTCAAATGCTGATTTGAATTTCAAGTCTTATTAGCTTCATACCCTTGGTGGCAGTAAATTTGTGATTAATTTTTATAATGTATTATTAATCAATAATTCTTTCCCCAGCATCAAAACAATTTTTCCCCCAGATGAAATACTTACGTTTTCAATGTTCCTGAGGTCATTAATTCAGTAACTAGCACAATGCATTTTTTTCCCTTCAGAGTACTTTCCCAAGAGTCATAAAACCGAACAATATTAGGATGCTGCAACCCTTTAAGCATTTCTGCTTCTTCTCGAAATCGCTGGCGCTCTGCCTTCGCAAGTTTTCTATCCTGCAAGAAACAGAAAACAAGTCAAAAACCAAAGTGAGGAATATGCAATAATTTAAGATAAATCACTTATTTTAAAGAAATTAAAATGAACAATATGTGTATCATTTATGACAAGTCCCTGGATACTGAAGACATGATTGCAAGTGAACACGGAGATGAATTTAAGTCAGACGGTTTCAATCAAGTTGAGTCAATAATTTCAAATGGACTTCCAAAAATGTTCCAAACAATATAAATGTTAATATAATCTGTCACAAATATTATAACTGGATAAGCACACAATATATCTGCACTTCTTTTAGAAATCTCTTTCAAGGCCATGCTTTTCAAAATTAATTGTTACCACAAGATCCCTATCCAAATTTTAAAATGGAAACTGATGTATCAGTCACTAAACTTACCAGCTTGAAATCTAACTAAGAATCCTATTCAATATTTTGTTGTATCTACAGTTGATTTTATTGTAGAAGTATTCTGCATCTGGCTCAATGTTTTTTGATTAGACACGAGTTAATGGCAAGCATCTCTGCTCAGACTTCACAC